>NW_026973721.1:482500-497500 GCF_035594125.1 Scylla paramamosain
GGTAATGAGGGTGTCATCGGCGCTCTCTCCTTCCGGCACGTCAGTCTCGCCCCTGCTTCAATGCACCGCCAGATTCTCTCCAGGTATCGGGCGTTCTGTTAGTGTGTGTGTGTGTGTGTGTGTGTGTGTGGGGCGTTGTGTTGACTGATGGCTTCTGTTAGCCACCAATCATTACTGCTGCTACTACTATTACAACAATAATAAAGCTGATACTATTATTATTATTATTATTATTATTATTACTTTTTTATTACTTATTATGATTACTTCTATTCCCCCTACTGTTACAATCATAACCACGACCACAACAACATAACTACTACAAGTATTATTACCACTACTATTACAACAAAGATACTACTACTACTACTACTACTACTACTACTACTACTACTACCACAACAACTGCCACCACCACCACAACCACAATTACTACCCACCACCACCACCGCCGCCGCCGCCACCACCACTACCTCAAAGGCCGTCACGATGTAAGAAAGACGTAGCATAACAAGACGACTCCTCCGCTTGTTCTCTCCACTTAATACTAAGACGAACACACACATGAATTGAAAACCACACAGGCGTTCCCACTACCTTCAATATATACGTGGCAGGTGTTTTTTTTTTTCTTTTCTTGGATAGATAGATAGATAGTAATGAAGGGAAAAAGAAGGTGTTGACTTAAAACACGTTGTAGAAGGAGACATTTGTTCTTCTCGATAAGCTTCAGTTGAGATCTAGGAGAAAAGAGGAGAAAGAAAAATAGAGAAAGAAAAAAAATATTGCAATGATTCGAAGCTTGAAGCGAAGCATTTGAAGATGTATTCTTTCTAACTCTCTCTCTCTCTCTCTCTCTCTCTCTCTCTCTCTCTGAACAATTTAATCTAAGCGGGTTTCGAACTGATAACTTTAAAGCAATGAGACAAGCACTTTACCACGGAGCATTTAATTGTTCTGACTTTCGCAGACGTGAATATTTTGTTTATTTATTTATTCATTTATTTTTGTCATCGTTGTTGAAGTGTTCCCAGTCGCCTTTGAAAAGTTCCCTGCACTCTCCAGCAGCCGCCACTCCTGCACGTTGCGTAGTCACACCATTGCCGCACAGAGACGCCCACCACCTCCTTCTGATTTATTTCCACCTAAATATTTTCACGCGCCTCTGCACGGCTCATTAGGCCTGGTGTGTGTGTGTGTGTGTGTGTGACTAGTACTATAAAAGGACCAGTGACAGCGGTGTTTGGAAGCAGCAACGTGGCGGCGGTGGCGGAGATAATTACAATTGTTGACGCGGGACAGGAGGCCAGTGTGGAGGGCGTGTACAGAGGCAGACGGCACTAGTGGTTAAGCTGTGCGCGTTCAGAGTGTTGGCGAGTCGATGAGGATAGTATGGAGGCCTTCAGTGTCGTTAGAGAGAAGGTGCATCGCCTCGTGTCTCGTGTTCACGGAGTGGATTGGTGGTGGCGAGGGTGGCGGGTGGTGGGCATGCGCGATCACGGCTGTGAGCTGAGAGCCTCTCAGAGTATAGGCGACTGGAGTCCCTAAGCCAGTGAGGGAGAGAAGGTTCATGTTATAGGATTTATCAATATTGATGTTGTTTTGTTTGGTTCTGTCAGGATTTGCCTGCTACTTATTTTCCTTGTGGTGCAGTGAAGTGAATGGCGTGTGGCGGTGTGGTGAAGCGTGGCGTGTCCCTCGATCTGGTGCTGAGCGCGGTACTTGGTTTTGACTTACTGCCTAAACACGGGCTTACTGATGGCTGTGACACGCACCAAGGGCGATAATGGCGATGCCAGGAAGGAAAACCTGTGCTAAGTTCTGAGGTGCGGTGACAAAATTGCTGTGTTGTGAGTGAATAAAATTCGTTCCGTAAGCCGCGGCCGCCTGTCACTGATGTTCTGCTGTTACGTTGTTGTTGCCGTGATTCAGTTACACAGTGAAAGAGATCGTCGTGATCCCAGTGCAGTACTGTAATGCCGTGCTGCCGGGAGTGTTGCCGTGCTGCCTTGCTGCCAGGAAGTGCTGTCGTGTGCTGGGAAGTGTTGCCGCGCTGCCGGTAAGTGTTGCCGTGTGCCGGGAAGGCTCATTAGGCCGCTAATGACACGCCGGTATTGAGAGGGAGGGGTGGGAGATGGTGCGGGAGATCGGGAGGGAGGGGGAAGGAGGGAGGCAGGAAGGGAGAGTGATGAGAGGAGTGAGGACGGGGGAGTGACGCGGGAGGGTCACTCATTACGCTCTCCACACGGCCATTAAGAGTTTTATTTGCAACAGTTTGGATAAAGAAAATAACCTTGTACTGGTTATAACAAATCATGAAGGCCGAGGTGGGGCTGTGTGGGTGCAGGTGGGCGGCGGAGTGAGTCGGGGCGGGATTGTGGGTGGAGGTGTGTGGCGGGGTGAAGCGGGGGTGTGTGGGTGCAGGTGGGCAGCGAGAGAGACAGAGAACATTTGAACATTTGAACATTTGAACATTTATTTATAGCCATTACATACATTGTATATTTATATTCCATAAATTTTTTATTATGGCTAGCCTTTTTTTAAGCGTAAGCTTTTCAGGCAAAACTAAAACTATAATATAACTAAACCTAAGCTAACAAAACTGGACTTAATATAAGGTACAATACACAGTAAGTACTTAAATGTTGTACAGAATAATTTTAAATGTTGCATAGGATTCTAAGGGTATTTATAAGATTAAATAGATATCAACATACATTTTCTTATACAGCAGTGAGTAAATTTAGTGATACATACATCTGCATAAACGATCATACACCTGTGTATGTAAACAATAATAAAAGAAATTAAAGAAAAGTAACATATATATATATATATATATATATATATATATATATATATATATATATATATATATATATATATATATATATATATAAAAGTAATACATACATTGGGGTCTGCATATAGATATTGATCTATTGGCATAAAGAATGGAACAAGTAATATATATATATATATATATATATATATATATATATATATATATATATATATATATATATATATATATATATATATATATATATATATATATATATATATATATATATATATATATATATATATATATATATATAAAGTAATACATACATTGGGGTCTGCATATAGATATTGATCTATTGGCATAAAGAATGGAACAAGTAATAGAGTACAAAATTTAATATAATGAAAAAATAATTTAGATAATTATTATGAATTTAATACATGATGCATAGTGCGTATACAATAATGATAAATATAATAAGTTATAATTTATAGACATGGCCACATACAAGGAGTTGGGTACAGTGATGGGAGTCAACATTAATTAGTATTTATTAGTAGTTACTTATTATGTGTTGTTTTAGTTTGTTTTTGAAGGTAGCTACAGATGGTGAATTTCTAATGTTAGGAGGGATATCGTTCCAGTAAACAGGTCCTAAGTATAATGTAGATTGACGGTACTTTGAGATGCGATGGGGAGGAGGACGTAGTTGGCCACAGTGACGTGTATCATGATTATGGATGGGGGCATCGTTTTGCATAGAATACATTTTTTTTATACATTTGAATGGATATAGCCATTTTTGTTATGTCCTCTAGTCTTAGCAACTGAGTTTGTTTAAATAGGAGTCGTGTATGTTCTAAGTACGTGCTATTTGTGATTATTCTAACAATTTTTTTAAGTTGGAGTTGAAGTGGTATCAGATAGGTAGGATAAGTGGTGCACCATATTGGATTGCAATAGGCAAGTAGTGGCTAGATGTGAGCATAATAAATACACTTCAGTACGTATGGAGGCATTAAGTCTTTACTCTGATGGAGTAAGGCAATATGTCTGGATATTCGTAGGGTGAGATTTTCAATGTGAAGTTTAAAGGTCATGGAATCGTCATAGGTTACACCAAGGAATTTAATGTGTGAGGATCTTGAGATATTATTATTATTGATCTGGAGTGGAGGTAGATGGTGATATTTTTTTTAATGAAAACAACATAAAGTATGTTTTATCGGTATTAATGGTAAGTCTATTGGATATGCACCATCGGTATAACTGATGTAGTTCTGTATTTACTGTTGTAATCAATTGTTCTGGGTGAGGACCGGTTAAGTAAAGTGTCATGTCGTCAGCAAATAAGATGGTTTTGGAGTGTGTAAATATATCAGATATGTCATTTATGTAAAGCAAAAAAAGAATTGGGCCTAGGATACTGCCTTGAGGAAGCAAAAAAAGAATTGGGCCTAGGATACTGCCTTGAGGAACTCCAAGGTGATTGTTTTTTAATGTGGAAAATTCACCTTCAAATACAGTTTGTTGGGTTCTGTTGGTTAGGTAATCTGTAAACCATGAGTGGATGGGACCACGAATGCCATAATGATATAATTTGTCTAAAAGAATTTTATGATTTACAGTATCAAAAGCCTTGGAAAAGTCAATGAATACAGACAGGACTGATAGCTTGTTGTCGAGAGCTGAGTAAATGTCTGAAGAAAAGAGATTTAGTGCTTGGAAAGTGTTATGATTGCGTCTAAATCCAAATTGTGTTTGATTTAGGATCTTATTTTTTTCTAGATAGCTTATCAGGAAATTTTTCATCAGGGATTCAAAGATTTTTGAGAAAATACTGAGGTTTGAGATTGGGCGGTAGTTTTTAGGATAATTACTCGGGCCAGTTTTCGGGATAGGAATGACTCTAGTTTTTTTTAATATATAAGGGAAAGTCCCTGTTGAGATAGAGTGGTTAAAGAGGGTGGTCAACGGTATGGAAAATATATCAGAATTATGTTTTAGTACTTTAACTGAAATCTCATTTATACTAGAGTTTTTATTTTTTAGTGATTTTATAATATTTATGGTATCATAAGTAGATATTGCAGGCAAAAGCATAGAATTTTGAAAATTAGCTTTTAGATAATGGGTTGGGTTTATGTGAGAGTTAGGTAGTTTATCACTTAGTTCTGGGGCAATGCTGCAAAAGTAGTTATTAAACGCCTCAGCTATGTCAAGGGGCTTATCTAAAGTTGAGTTATTATACTGTAGGGTTGTTTTGTCGTGCTTCAAGTTAGAAGTATTTCTAATCTGATTTATTGTTTTCCATATTTTTTTGGTATCATTTCTGAAATTACAAAAAAAATTTTGATAATAGTTAGACTTTGCATCTTTAACAAGTTTTGTAACATGGTTACGGTAGTTTTTATAAAAGGAATGTGATACCAAACCCAATTTATAGTTTTTAAAAAGCGTACATTTATACTTTATAGAATTAAGTAAACCACTAGAGATCCAAGGGTTTTGTAGTCTTTTTAGTAGAAATGAATTTTGTTTTTATAGGGAAGCATTCATTATATAATGTATTGATCTTATCATGAAAGGCATTAAAGTTTTCATTTGTATTGTGAGAAGATAAGATCTCATCCCAGTCTACTTTAGATAATTCATTTGTAAAAAGGTTATGATTTGTACCATTGAATATTCTAAAGGTGATTTTATGTTTATAGTCTAAAGTAAAATTTAAAGTTATATTAATAAATATAGGCAAATGATCAGACAGGTTGAAATGGATGATGCCAGAAGAAGATGGTGGAGTAAAGTTTGTCCAGATCTGATCAAGTAAGGAGGGTTGACCAAGATCAGGATTGTCTGGGAATCTTGTTGGGCGAGAAATATGGGGAAAATAATTTAGGGCTTGCATTGAATTAAGAAAAGTATTTGTAGGAAGATGAGTTGAGTGTTCTAGAAGGTTGATATTAAGATCACCAAGTAGGATACTTTTACTACATCTGAATATGTCATTTGATAATATCTGACTGATAATAGTTGTGAATTCATTAACTGCTAAATGCTTACTATGGGGCCTGTAGACAACTGACATAACATATGAGGTATTTATTATTTTGACTTTAACTGTACAGATTTCTATATCATCATTTATAAAGCAGTATTCTTCGATTAATTCAAAAGAAAAAATATCCTTAATAAAGATTGTTATGCCACCATGTTCTCTATTTGTTCTCACGAGATTATGTGAGACATAACCATCAAGAGAATACAAGTGTTTTGAAGAATCTCGTAACCAAGTTTCGGTGAGTGCAATAACATCTGGAGGCTTTGGGAGACTATTTAGGAATGTTTTGAATACATCAAAGTTCTTATGGATTGATCTAATGTTCATGTGTACGATGTTAATGTATTCATCATCTTTATATTTTACTTCAGAGATGTACTCATTAATATTGTAGTATCTAGACAGAGAGCCAATGTCTGATTGTCCATTTATTTTGCTTACTACGTTAATATCAAAAGTAGATGCAGGTGTATTTGTATCATGGATGCTATCACTATAAAGTGATTTATATAAATTTTCCATAATATGTATATTGTACAGTATGGCTAAAAAAAAAATAAAAAAATAAATAAATAAATAAAAATAAATAAATAAATAAACTCAGACAGCAAAATGTAATAAGAAAGATTTACTAAAATCAAGACTTAGTTCATGGCTCTCCAGGTGCAGCTTTTATAAATCTATTATATTGGACAAGATATCTCAGTGAATACTATAGGAATCAAGTGAAAGGAAACTAAATAAATCAAGACCGTGTTATCAAAACTAGTAATTGGTAGAGAATTCATATGAAGCAATGGTAAGATATGGTCGTTGGAGAAAGGAATAAAGTTGAGGTAAGGAATGGCTAGAACAGGAATGGAGTCAGCAGATAGAAACAGGTTTAGAGTGAGTAGTCAGGAACAGTGTTGGAATGAGTAAATATGAACAGTATTGGAGTGAGTAGTGAGTAGTAGTGATTAGTGAGTAGTAGTGAGTAGTAGAGTAGTAGTGAGTAGTGAGTAGTAGTGAGTAGTGAGTAGTAGTGAGTAGTAGTGAGTAGTGAGTAGTAGTGAGTAGTGAGAAACGGGGTTAGAATGAGCAAATGAAACATGATTGGAACAGGGTTGGAGAGAATAGAGTAGAACAGGGTTGGAGAGAGCAGAAGGAAACAGGGTTATGAAGAGTAGAGAGGAACAGGGTAGGAGTTGGGGAGTGTAGAAAAGAATAGGGTTAAAATGAGTAGAAAAGAAACAGAGTTGGGAAGAGTAGAAAAAAGAGGGTCAGGATGTGTAGGAAGGAAACAGGTTGGGGCGAAGGAACAGGGTTAGGATGAGTAGAAGGGAGAAGAAGTGAATAATAGAAAGGAAAAGGGTTAGTGTAAGTAAAAAAGATCAGGGTAGACTTAAATAGAAGTGATGAAAGTTGAGTGAGTAGGAAAGAACATTGATAAGTCATGCATACATACATACATAATATAACATACAAATGATTGTCACATATCAGTAGGAAATATTTGCCTTGTAGTACTTGATTTTGATGTTCCTAGGTTGTGGGTTGCTTAAGCATTGGGTACTTATCTAGGAATTCATTCAAGGTCTCATCTGTTGTTATGATATGCTTTTGAGTTGATATTTTAAGTTTAACACAAATCTTTCCTTCTTGATTGTAACATTGTTGGAACATATCCCTGTGTTGTTTCCTGATTTTCCATATTATCTTGAAGAGTGATCGGCGTTTAGCTGTGAGGCTCTCATTGATATAAAGTTTTGGTCTAACCGTTATACAGGCATTCATTATTTCTGCTTTCTTTTGTCTACTGTGTAGCTTAACAATAATTGGCCTAGTTATGTTCTGTGCTCGCTTAGCACCTAAGCGATGCGCCACATTTATATCTGAAGGGGTTACATTGAGGTGAAGGTTGTCTTTAATGACTCTTATTATTACTTCAGCACTATTTTCATTAGAGTTTTCAGGAGGCAATACGGGTCCACTGATAATTAAGGTATCTCTTCTTTCATACAGGTTTACCTCATCTATCTGGTTTTCAAGCTGCACAACTCTGTTTTCAAGCTTTGTGATGTCATTTTGCAGTGCAGTTATTTTTTTATCCTTATGATTGATCATTAGTTGTGTGGCTTTCACTATAGTACGTATTATCACTTTACCTTCCTCAGAAATATGGGTGAGCTCGTTTCCGATGAGGCTTAGAATGTCACTGGGCACATCAGAGGCAAGGGTGTCTTGGCTGGAAACTGTGGTAACCTCGGCTTGACTGGCGGGAGCTGTCATGGTTGGTGTGGCGGGCGGTGGCGGTAGTTCCTGCTCCGTCTCAGGTGCAGCATTTGGTTGTTTTGTAGGTTTTCCGGTTGCCTGGCCCAGTTGCTTTCTTGTATTAGCCATTCTTGCTGTGGGCAGGGCACTACGGCAGTAAGTGAGAGAGAGAGAGAGAGAGAGAGAGAGAGAGAGAGAGAGAGAGAGAGAGAGAGAGAGAGAGAGAGAGAGAGAGAGAGAGAGAGAGGCTATAACTGAGGTGCAGAAATGCTTTTAAATGAAAAACAAGTTCTGGCCCCTTTACTAATGAGAATGTGCCCGTCTCTCTCTCTCTCTCTCTCTCTCTCTCTCTCTCTCTCTCTCTCTCTCTCTCTCTCTCTCTCTCTCCCCCCCCGTGACGGTAAGAGAGGATTGGCTGTTAGTAGAATAGGATCTGGTTGAAATGTTCCAGTTATGCTCTCTAACTACACTTAACTAACTTTTCCAATATGGCAACACGTGATTGTCCAGAACACTCCCTCCACCTCCCCCTCTTGCCTCCTCGAGTGACGGCACGCGGGGGCGCGGGCGGTGGGACGTGATGAGAGGGGCAGTGGCAGTGATGGGCAGCCTGGTGATGTACGGAAAAGTGTTAAGAAAGAATGGGATGAGTGAGTGAGTGAGGGTGGTGAATACGCTTCTAACTCAAGGACAAAACAAACACACCACCAGACAAACAAGAAATACAACCAAGCCTCGGGTCTCCTTTATCAGCGAACAATTGCTGTATTCCACGAGGCAACACAACAAGGAAGCATTTCACAAGCACTCAGGAATAACGAGTCACATGCAGCCTCTTGCTTGATAACCTGCCTATTTACTTTTTCGTACTATTCTTCCTTCACTTTTATATTCCCTCTCACGCCGCCTCCTGCTGCCTGATCAGCCTTGTGTGGGTGTCGCTCACACACCTTCCTTTCCTCGTCTCCTTTACTCTGCTCTCCTCCACTATAATATTGTTTTCCTCTTCCTCTCTCACAGCTTCTTCTCTGGCCATGTTCTCTTTCCTTCCTTATTTACTTCATCCCTGTCATCTCAAATTCTTTTTTTTCCTATCTTCTTTCTTCCTTCGTGGCTCAGTTTTACGCTACACACATTTCTTTCCTCCCTGCTCGCTACAAACCTACTGACACTTTTACTCTTGTCACAGCACGGCGGTTTTTCCTTCTTGCTTTCCTGCGTGACTCCTTTTACGTTCTCTTTTATTCCTACTTTTCCCACTCCCGTCTCTCCTTCCCTCGCCGCGGCCGCCACCAACGTCAACCCGTCAACCACTCAACCCGCCTTTCTCACTTGTGCATGTCACCTTCGCTCATCACCGTCACTCCCTCACTCACTCACTGTCTTCCTCACCTCACGCTAGTCCCTCTCTTCCTTCTCCTGCTCTTCCTCTTCTTCCTTCCCTTCTGCTCACACCCACCTGCTGCACACACCTGGCACTCGCGGCGACAGAGAGCACATGTGGCTACAGCGATCCGTGAGGAAAGCGACACCACAGGACTCAAAGGTCAACCTGTTTTCCCTCATTTGTGACCACCGAGCAAACATGTTCCGGATTTACATCACAGCGCGACAAAAGACATCACGAGGTTCATGAATGTGCTCACATCTGCTGCACGATAAACTCTCCCCAGCACCAGGCAGCGTGACGCCAGCCTCGGGGGTGGAGGGGGGGAGGGGGGTTGCGGCGGAAAACAAGGTGACGTAGCAGCTTGCTTTAGAGGATTACGCTGTGGTGAAAGCAAATGAAATGCCGGCTCATCACAAAAGTCTCCGGCAGATGTAGAATTTTGCACCAATTTTTTTTATTTATTTATTTTATTCACTTATTTATTTTATTTTATTTATCTATTTATTTTTATTTATTTTTTTATTTTATTTTGTGTGTATGTCACGTTACGTGCAGGTAATTGCTGAGCGAGCGTGTGCGTGGCAGTGGGCCAATTTGACACAACGTTTTCATCTCAGTATCTGATGAATGACCGCCAGGAGTCAGGTGAAGGAAACAATGGGTTATTCAAGAGGGGAGTGCACTTCGTGAGGAACACAGTTGATATGATGTTATGAGTTAGTGATGAAGTGGAAGTGTTTCAGCTTTAACAAATAATAGTGGTAAATCTAACAATCTTCTACAAATGGGCGCCAGGAATCAGGTCAAGGAAATACCTGGTCATTTCAGGGAGGGAATGCAGCTAATACGATGTCATGAATTAGTGATGAAGTGGTTACGTTCAAACTTCACAAAATAGTATTGGCAAAACTGATAATATTATCCTTACATTGCTAACGTTCAGTGACCTAAGAAGAGCAGAACACTCTCCTAATTATGTGCAGTTTTAATTCCTTTGATATTTCTGCTTAATTAAGTCTGCATGGTCAGTCACTGATTCAGAGTAACTAAATCTAATTATCACGAAAACAAACGCTCGCTACAGTGTGTCCAATTTTAATTTTACCTGCAATCAAATATTGAAGTTGTGATTGACATCCTTTTGGATGATGGTGTTAAACATCATACTTGCCGTGCATTCCCGTTCAGTGAAGTAGGCGGAGGACCTTTGCTGCTACGTCTTGGGTCAGTGTTCCTCAGTCTACCACTCTAATTGGGAACTGGTTCTCAGATAGTGGTAGATGAATGGAGTAGACTTACTAGTCAAGTTGTTGGTGTTGAGTCATTATTGAGCTTCAAAAGTAGATTAGATTAATTACTGTGTGAGGATGATAGGTGCAAATAGATATGTTTCATGATGCCACTATTACGTGTTGGCCTGGTGGCTTCTTGCAGCTTCCCTCATGTTCTTGTGTTGTCGAGTGATGCCCATGGCTTGAAATACAACACACCTCCCTTATCGTTTTGAAGACACCACACCTGTTGTGTAGTGAGCCCAGGGGAAGGTGAGGAATGTAGCAGTTACCAGGTTTATTGGTGCCCATCACCAGTACAGACTCGAATCAATACAAAAGACTCGGTTTCGTAGTAACAGAATCCATCGAACAAAGAATCACCACAACACTGTTTGCTACGACGGACAACAGAGAATATAGCTTGCTGAGCATTTTATTCATTATTTCAAGAATAAGGAAACAGAGATATCAATACAGAGCAAAATTATTGAGTATACTAGCTATCTAATACAGAAGGTCTATTCCCTAAACCATTATATAGTATCTGGAAGGTTGATTCTACTTGTCTTAACATATCGTAGTCTTCTTTGACAGCACCTCAGTCGCTGTGGTGAGAGAACAAAGGGTCTCTGAATGCTGGCCTTAGTTATGGTCCGCATGATCCTGTCTTCATGCCTTACCTTCCTTGTTGACTGGGTTACAACGACTCTTCTACGGAAGCTGCTTCCTGTGTTAGAACAAGAGATCTTTCTAAATGGAAAGAAAAAAATGATTAGCGGAAACAATGACAAGTATATTACGTTACGTAAAAAACAAATAAATAAACAAATAAAAAAAATAATCATTTTCTAAAATCATGAATGAATTTTGTCACTTTGTTGCCTTATCTACATCACTACCTTGTTATTTATGATTTTTTGTTTACTCGTTTTTCTTTCTTTAATTTCTTAGGGCGCTGCATTATGCGGTAGGAAAAAGCCAAGGCTGTGAGTGGAGAGAGAGAGAGAGAGAGAGAGAGAGAGAGAGAGAGAGAGAGAGAGAGAGAGAGAGAGAGAGAGACACACACACACACTCACCACCAGTGGTGCAATGAAGCAAATGAGGAAGAGCGCAGCAGAACACAGGGCCACGGTCACCCCCTAAGTAGCGGGCTCTTTAGGGCGATTCGCTGTCCTCATAATCCTTTGCTTGCACGAGAAGTATTCACTGTAGGGACTTGGTATGGGAGGAAGGGGGAAGAGTAGTGAAACATGACCATAAGACAGGAACACATGAACACAGTGGAAGCGAAACACGACTATAAGAGAGGAACGTAAGAACACTGGAGGATTAAGAGGTCACCAAGAGAGAAGTGAAGTGATTAAGAAAAATCTTGAATGGTGCCGCAACAACTACGGTCATGAGGCACAGAAATACTGGTAATGTTGAAATAAATTATAAAACTAACAAAAGTAAGGTATAATTCGAATTTCCAGCAAGAAAGAGAGAGAGAGAGAGAGAGAGAGAGAGAGAGAGAGAGAGAGAGAGAGAGAGAGAGAGAGACTCACTCACCTGCCCTGGTCTCCGTCACTATGAACACAATGTACTCAGTGTCGCTTTCCAGACCCTTCCCTCCATGCCAGTCGCCTCCCACCACCACTAACTCCTCGGGGTTCTTTTCCTCCACCTGCGGAAGCCACGGCCATTAGTTTCATTCTCGGATTCACTCAACGGGGTCAAGCCTGCAACAGTAGCTCATAATCTTGCCTCATAAGAACAACAAATCCCTGCATACTCGCAAAACACACCTACGTACTTACGCATGTATATCCGTGTATGTATTCTTTATCCATTAATTGATCTAGTATTCTTTTAAAGGTCCTTGTTGACGCGGCACTAACAACCTGATTACTTGAGCCTAACCCAGTCGTTCACTCCTCTCTCTGATTACCATTTTCTTCCTTTCTTTCTGAAATGACTGATTCAAGACTGGACCCGTTACTTCTCGTGCTTTCCAGTTTACTAGCCTTAAGAAATTTGTCAACGTCACCTTGTTATATTTTTTATACCACTTAAATACCTCTACCAGATCACCTCTTACTCTACGTCTATCTAACGAACGTAGATTTAGAAGCTTTAATCTCTAACTGACCTGTGTACATTCTGTTCGCCTTAGTCCGAGTCATATTCCTACTTAGTAGTTAGTAATGCTTAATGTACTAATACCAATAGAAATAGGAAAATATGTATACTTTCTTTTGTGGTCCTAGTCTCCGTTCTCAGTTTCCCCTTCAGTAAATAGTGAAAAGTGTCAACTACACACACACACACACACACACACACACACACACACACACACACACACACACACACACACACACACACACACACACACACACACACACACACACACACACACACACACACACTTACCACCTCGATCTTAGCCACAATTCGCAACGAGTGATCGTTTTCTCCTGGATCAGCGGAACGACGATTCCTCCTCCTTGCCTGCGCCTCCTTCCTTTCCTTCGCCCTTTCTGTGCGAACCATTACCAGTGCTTTCTTCTCAGTGTCTTGCTTCCTTGTGTGATATTCGTCGCCGCCGCCGCTGTATTTCCTCAGCAATATCCAGTGCATTCTGCCACCAGTAACCAGTCACTGAGTGGGTTAGGGTACGAGCAGAGCACGACCGGCGGGATAAACACATCAACTTTGGCCTTTTTCGCAGCACGCGCGAGCGCGTGCACACACACCCTCACACACACCCACACACACACACGCACACGCATACACACACACACACACACACACACACACACACACACACACACAGTCAAGTAAATACATATAGTACAAATAGAACTTCATATGAGCAAAATATAAGACATTCTCTCTCTCTCTCTCTCTCTCTCTCTCTCTCTCTCTCTCTCTCTCTCTCTCTCTCTCTCTCTCTCTCTCTCTCTCTCTCTCTCTCTCTCTCTCTGTGAGACACACACACACACACACACAGACCCTGGAGGGTTCTGCAGGACGGGCAGCTGGATGGTGATGGTGGTGTCTGTTGTTGTCTGGAGTTCTGTTTTTTCCAGCACTCGTGGCTTCTCTGGTTCCGTCCATTTTTCAAGTGTCGTCAGTATGTCACAGTGCACTGTTGTAAAGCACTCCTTCACTTCTAACGTGTACTTTTTGCCTGGAGTCAGGTGAGCAAACTGCGGCGGGAGAAGAGGTGAAGTTAAGGGCAATATTATGAAACGCTTCTGCGCCACACCTCCGCTACATTCAAAAGGCTGTCTATAGGTGAAGTTACGTGAGTTTTTAAGGCCGATTTTTATCTATTTATTTCTTCTCTCGCTTTTGAATCAAGCAAATCATCTCTATGGCTTTTGAGAATAGTCGTGGTGAGAGAGCAAAGCGTTTCTGAACACAGATCTTTAGCTTGTAGATCTTGCACCGCCAGGCATGTCAAGGTCCCTTTTCTGAAATGCGTTTGGTTTCTCATAAAGACTATTTTTAAAAGCCATAGAGATAATGCGCCAGGTTCTCATGGGTGTTTTGTTCATCAGTAGTACAAAATTCTTGTTAGACTATAATTAGAATCAAAATCACTTTAGCAATCGCCAGTCACGCCTAGTAAGAGTCGAGCTGAGACGCCGAAACGTTTCACAATGTGATTCTGTAATCACGCGTGGAGTTTGTGTTTGTGCGTCAGTGGGTAAGACCTTTGACATACTTTGATTTCAGTATCGGTGACATTTTTCACAGTGCTCTTGTCTCCTCCATCCAAGAATGTGAGTGTGTAGTAACCAGGGTTGCCATTGTTACTCCGAAGTCCGTTCCAAGTGAAGCGCAGGGTTGTTTTTGCGTCAATCTCTGCCCTAGTCCTTGGATTCCAATAGCCTTCGTGGGGAAAAATTAAAGCTCAGTTGAGGTCAGGAAACTAACCTGATCATTGTGACGCAGAGTGTTTGAAACACACACACACACACACACACACACACACACACACACACACACACACACCTTTTTGTATTTATTTTGTATTTATTTATTCATTTACTTATTTAATTATTTATTATTATTTGTTATTACGTCAGCAGGAGCCTCCCCCTGGGGGTTCTAATTTTGTTAGCGCACATCTCTACAACCCACCGGTCCACCTGGCCTCTGGAGGGCACGACGATGATTTGGTGGGAGCACCTTTTGGCGTCCATCGCATATAAAAATAGCGTTTTCAGTCTGGGAAACACCT
>NW_026973721.1:502500-512500 GCF_035594125.1 Scylla paramamosain
GAGCTTATAATAATAATAATTTCCTAAAGACTTACAGTACCTGCTCATGTTTGCTGTGTGATTTCTGCTATATTAGAGTGTGTGTGCCAGATGCAATGCGGAAAACTAACTGTAAGAGGTGGAAATTGGGATCTCTCTAACCGTGGTTTCTTCTACGACAAGAATTCCCTTCATCAACTATTAAAGAGTTAACAGATTAACACTTCTCAGCCTGTCATCTGATGCTCGTGCAGGGAGAAGGAGGTTAATAAGCGTCGATCAAATAAATTGTTCGTGGTTCATGATAGTGTTCTTTTTTTCTGGCCATAGAAGAAACCACGCTTGGAACGATCTCAAAGTTCACCTCCTTATGTTTTCTGTGGAGTACGGATAGAGGACGGAAGGTTATCATGATACACTTTCCAAGAGTCAGGCAGTACGTACTGTCGCAAGCTGCTTCACTATAAAGGAAGCCTGATGGCTTCCTGCAGCTTCCTACATTTTATGTGTTTATGTTCTACGTATCATGCGATGACGTCTCGCGTTTCTAAACACTGAGAATCTTACCTGCAGCCTGCCGTAAAAGGTAACATATATAGATCTTTACAGAGGCTTGCCAAGGATCGAACCCTTGAGGCAATGGACCGTATTCTGAAACATGTTTGCGCCGCACCTCACTAATTTCAAAAGGCTCTAGAATCTAGATGAAGTTATACAGGTTTTTCATCATGTTTTTTTAAATTATAATATATATATATATATATATATATATATATATATATATATATATATATATATATATATATATATATATATATATATATATATATATTATATATATATATATATATATATATATATATATATATATATATAATGTTCTAGTTACAGATTAACAAGATCTCTACATTATTAACAAGAGAAACATTCTTGGGAACCCAGCTAATAGTTTCTGTGGCCTTTGGAAAACAGTGGTGGTGAGAGAGAAGAGCGCCTCTGAATGCGTGCCTTATGCGCTGTACACACCGAGCCGCAGCCAGTCCCGCGAAATGATATCAGCCATCATTGGTCCATATTCTCAAATGTTTGGGAGTGTTACCTCAGGTGCATCTGACAGTCTTTACTGGACGTCATCGCGGCTTTCCAGCGTTTTCATGGTTCTAGTGAGGAGAACATTTCGTGAGAACCCGACTCATCCTCTTTGTGGCCTTTGAAAGTAATCCTGACGAGAATCCAAACCTAACCGAACCTATCCGAGCAGAACAGACCCCGATCTAATATAACCGAACAGAACCCACCTTAACCGAACCTAACCCAAGGGAGCCCAGCCTAAACTAACCTTACCGAATCTAACCTACCCGAACCTAACCAAAGTTAACCAATTATTCCACCGCTGCTCCATTTTTACTGTGACCAGCCAGCTAGTCATAACGCGGACGACAGACATGGTTAGTTGTGTTCTCATGGGTGCTTCTATTGGCGGTGCAGAATCCTTTGTTCAACTATCGCATGAATCATGATAAGCACTGTGGAAAGGCCGGTCAGCTCCACTACAGCAGGACAGTAAGAGTCACCGAAAGGATGTGAAGCTAAAGTGTCAGAGGTTCAAGTCTTAGGTGGAAGGAAACCATCTGGACTGAACCCTGTCACGCTGAAGCCTTCATAAGCCTCCACGGGTTTTTGAAGATTTTTTTTTTTTTTTTATGATTGTATTGACAGATTAACATTTCTACATTACTGAAAGGTGACATTTTTTTAGAACCCGGCTAGTCATCTCTATGGCGTTGGAAAATAATTGTGTGAGAGAGCAGAGCGGTTCTGAATACGGAACAGTGACTCATGGCTTGCCAGAGGACGCCAAACAAAGGCCCTCAAGCAGGAGAAAGACAAGAAGCGTATGTATCAATGAGTAAATAAACAAATGATAAACAATAATAAGGAAGGAAAATGAACTTGCATACATACTATCAGAGAGAGAGAGAGAGAGAGAGAGAGAGAGAGAGAGAGAGAGAGAGAGAGAGAGAGAGAGAGAGAGAGAGAGATAGAACTGCAAAGGAAGGGAGTCACAGAGAAAGATGCAAGGGACATAAACAACTGGAGGAGACTCGTACATGGCACATTTAGGGAAACGGCGAAAGAAGAAGTACGTCATGTTATTTGATTAGTGAATATGACTATACCTTTCATCCAGGCGGGGATGACCTCAGCGTGATGCACGAGGGCAGTGGGTCTGCTGAGTGTGAAGAGCTGCGTCCGGCGTGGTGATGGTTGGCGTGGGCACTAGATGAGTTGTGGTAATCCACCGCGAGCTGCCAGGATGCCTGCGTGATACCAAGTACTTATATTTCTCAAGTTCTGAAATATTCCCGATTCTGTTACATTCAAGAAAACGCAGACTTTACAGTGCCCGGGCTCTCACCTGAATTATATTTCAAAACCCATATTAGATTATTAGTCCTGTTTCCATTGGTGTTTCTCTGATTGGTCCTCGTTTAAATTATCGCTTTAATCGTGGAAACTCTCTCGATAATCCCAATCATTTCCACTACAGCTTGTCGTAAGTAGTCACGATAAGGCGCTGAATTGTTTGAGAAACACGGTCCCTTGCAATAATTGTTGCCGAGAGAGAGAGAGAGAGAGAGAGGAGAGAGAGAGGAGAGAGAGAGAGAGAGAGAGAGAGAGAGAGAGAGAGAGAGAGAGAGAGAGAGAGAGAGAGAGAATGAAACGAAAGATTAAATAAGCAAACACACATGGCGGTCATGACAGAATTTGGGTGGGAGCGTATAGTGGTGTGTTGCGTGCGTGACTTGGTGAATATTGTGTAGAACAGGCTGATAGAAGTGGCACTGGGGAGGCGGCGCATGAAGACTGTGGCTACTTTCAGCACCATCCTTGCTGCACTGGTGACACCTGTAGGCGGTGCTGTGTACGAGATGCAGAGCCAATCAACACCAGGGCAAGGTCATTCTGTTGACCTCACAGATGGCATATGCACATGCACTGTGGGGGAAAATGGAGTACCTTGAAAGCACCAAGCTGCAGCTGCAGAGCACAGCATGTCAGCTGTGCCGCAGGTGTTGCCACTCTGCAGGAAATAGAACGTGGCTGGCAGGAGTGACACTAGGACGAGAAAATCTCCCCGATGGGAGCTTTTTTTGCAGAGCTGCAACAGGGAATTCCTGCAACTGAAAAAGAAGATACGAGGGGAGTAATACCCACGATGTGCGAAGAGCAGAGAGTGTCACCCTCCAGCGCAGGCTCCTTCTCCTTGACAGGCTTCTCCACAAACATCTCCTGACTCTTCCCACGTGGCAGAAAGTTTAGTCATTCTTGTGAAAAGATTTGGGAATGAAGACACCAAGGAAGCACTTGAAGAAGTGCAGAAGACTTTGTCTTCAATAAAGTTCCCAGGCTTATACATACACGCTTATACGTAAAGGAAAGCCAGAATCAACCACGAAAATAAGATAAATAACCTCCAAAATGCCTTAAGTAAATTGAAGGATACAGGCCCGTTCACAGCACCCGCCTTGAACTCATGGACGTCATCAAACCCAGACGGAGACCTTCCCTCCTGCCTCCCCGTGTCTCCTTGTCAATATTTCCCTCAGTTTCCAGGGTTTTCCAGGAATTTACATGTTTTCAGACTGAAATGCGTTGATTGTAGTAGAAGGAAGAGGAAGAAATGAGAAATGGAAGTGTGAAAGGGAGTGTAGTAGTAGTAGTAGTAGTAGTAGTAGTAGTAGTAGTAGTAGTAGTAGTAGTAGCAGCAGTGGTAGTAGTAGTAATTGCTGTCGGTGGCATAGCACTATTATTATTTCGGCTGAAGGACGGATGTGGGAGTAGGTGGGTGTATGGAAGGGTGGATTGGGTAGATAGCTAGTTGGGTGGATTAATTGCTCTGTGTGTGGGTGAAATGTTGTGCTGATGGATAGGTGGATGGGTGAGTGAATGGTTAGGTGGAAGGGTGAGTGGGTGGATGGATGCGGTGATCGCCGGCTGTGTTAATGCAGGGGCTGGTCAACGCTCCCACAGTTATCTGGAGAAGCACACTCTAAAACCGTCTCTCGTGATACATCTTGATGCACTGTACTTAAATGCTACAAAACATTGATCCTAAGTGTTTATGGTAACAGTGTCCACGGAATCTGGTGATGCACATTCTACACAACAGTTATTATAAGCTAAATACTCGCAACAAGGCTCTCAGTGTTTTCATATCTATTTCTAGTCTTCTGCCAAATAATTAGTTTGAAATATTTTCCACTGGTTTCTACAGTGACTCATGTTTTATCTAGCAAATCCCAAAAAAGGCATTATTGCAGTTTCAACCAATACACCTCACGTAAGTATAGCCCCTGGCAGGGTCTACATCTCACTGTTTGGAGCATTTCTAGCCTTATTTTACCCTGTCGGAAATTAATAACAACTTCAGATGAGAATGTCAAAGATCAAGTCAATTCTAGCTCAGGTCCGCCAGCAGTCGTCTCGTAGGATGGTGAGTGTGTTCGTATGTTTGTCATCAACAGTGCGCGTGCGCGATGGTGACGTGACGTTGACACACGTGTTAAGACTTGTGATGACGTGGAGTTACCTGCTGCGAAACAGGTCACACGGAAATTTGACAGCCAATCACATGTAGGCACGTGTGTTTAGAGGAGGAAGGAGCACCCGGGACTGTCTGTGGTGCGTCACTTTCACCATGGACACGGAAGAGAGACGTGTGCTGGCTGTCAATATATGAAGTGGCAGTTTACCGTAAGTTCCCTCAAATTCTTCCGGTATTTTTCGTTAAGTAATTACTACTGGTATGTAGTGATGACTGACAATGTAGGAGGTGGCAAAATGTTACGTTTACGTCAGTTTACCTTGTGTGTGGGTTAGGAGGTTAGGTTAGTGACCTTAAGGGAGAGTCCAAGAGAGACGAAGCTCTCCCCGGTTAGGTTAGATTGGTTACGTTGGGTTAAGATAATGTAGAAAAATCCCGTTTTCGAAATATGCTGCTTGTCATCCTGAAACTTTTTCTGGAATGTCAAAAATGTCTCGTTTCGGCTTTCCCCACACACACACACACAAAAAAAAAAAAAAAATGATAATCCCACCAGGTTCCTGAGCTTCCTGGCTTGAAAGGTAAAGAGGATAGAAGCATTGGTTGAAACTGCGAATTTACCCCCTAAGAGAGTCGAGCAAGTATTATTTGTACTGACAGGATATTGTGACAGCCTAAACCGCGCGGTGATGAAAGGAACACTGAGCGATATCAGACATGCCGGTTTCTCCAAAACACCCAACAAACCTGAGGCGACAGATACCACTTTGTAATGGTGCTGTAAAACCCTAGTCTGTACATGTGTTGTGGTTGTACAAACATGTCAGGAAAGAACCAAGGTGTGAAAGGAAGGGTTGTATTTCCAGAGAAGAAAGCGGACAACTCAGGGAAGACATTGGGGGACAGGATGTAAACAGACCAGCGGCACCTTAGGGAAAACGTCGAGACGCACAATATCAACAGTTTTTACCAGTGCTAACATTTGGCATCAAAACATGGTTGTTGCTTTCATGTGTACCAGAATTTATATACGGGTATGTTAACTGTATAACTTGAATGGATACAGTAAGGTCATATAGAGAGGGAAAAAAAAAAGTATTCGTCCCAGGGTGGTGATACATCCCAGACCCGAAATAATGTACACAGTATTTACCTAATTTTGCCATTTTTCTTGCTCTCTGCTTGATGATGGTGGCTAAAATTGTTCCTTATATTCTATTACTTGGTTTGATAGCACGCAAATGACGAAGATTTTTTTTTTTTCCAGCCGACCAACTTTTGTGTAAAATTCAGTTAGCAAGCGTTACCCAGTATTTTCAGTCATTTATCCATGTCTCTGACGAACCCTGGAACTTCCTGGCTGTTTTGTATTCCCTCTTTCCTATGACTTGAACTCTTGCAGGAGGGAGCTTTCAACACACCCTTCAAATTAAATGCCCCCTTTTTGTATCTAGGAACTGGCATCTGATTGGGTCTCTCTTCTACAGGCAGGAGTAAGTGGACCTGCTGGTGGACTACAGGCTGAACACAAGCATTGACAAGCAGTACAGGGCATTTCATGATGACTTCTGCAGGGTGTGGGACGGTATTGTGCTCAAACTTTTCCAGCCAATGGAACTTATGGATTTGGTCACCGGCAATGAAAATTATTTCTGGACTGAGTTGGAAAAGAATGCTGAATATAAGATTAAGTTAGTTAAGGTGGGACTGGGATGTGTTTGGGTGTGTGTGTTTTTAGGTGTGTTTTTGGGTGTTTGGCAGTGTTTTCAGGGTGGCTGTGTGTGTTTTAGGGTCGTTTGTATGTGTTTTCACCTGTATATCATTGATTTTACTTATTTTTTCCTTATTAATGTACACTCTTTGCTTCTGTCACTTCCTCTAATATTTATCCAGTCCTTCCCTGTGTCTATATTAGGTCTATTAGAATCAGTACAGAGGAGAATGACTAAAAGGATACAGGGGATGAGGAGTATTCCTTACGAGGCGAGGTTGAAGCTGTTAAATTTACTTTCATTAGAGAAACGTAGGTTAAGAGGGGACCTGATAGAAGTCTTTAAGTGGTATTAGGGTTATAACAAGGGAGATGTAAGCAAAATTCTTAGGATCAGCAACCAGGGTAGAACAAGAAATAACGGGTTCAAGCTTGAAAAATTTAGGTTTAGGAAGGAGATAGGAAAAAATTGGTTCTCAAATAGAGTGGTAGATGAGTGGAACGGACTCAGTAATCATGTAGTTAGTGCTAGGACACTAGAGAGCTTTAAGAGAAGATTAGACAAGTTTTATGGATGGGGATAGCAGATGGAAATAGGTAGGTGTGTTTCATACAGGGACTGCCACGTGTAAGCCTGGTCGCTTCTTGCAACTTCCCTTATTTCTTATGTTCTTATGTTCTATATATCTAGTCCTTTTTTGCCTCTATCACTCTTCTATCTAATATCCAGTCTTTCACTTCCTGCCTTCAGTTCACATACACTCCTCACCTCTTCTGCTGCCTATATTTACCCAGTCCTTCCCTGCACACACCACAGCAATATGAATTAACACACAATTGCCAATATCCTTCCTTTTATTAATCCCTCACTGTGTTTCCAGGGTGAGTACTTCCCAGACCATCCAGTCACTCGCACGTGCTTGGAAGTCTTTCGTGAGCTCTCGCTGGAACAGAAAATGTTTTCAAGTTTCTGACGGGGACTCACCAGGTTCTTCTACTAGGCATGAGAGAGAGAGAGAGAGAGAGAGAGAGAGAGAGAGAGAGAGAGAGAGAGAGAGAGAGAGAGAGAGAGAGAGAGAGAGAGAGAGAGAGAATCTATTACTCTCATTTCTTTTCTTTCCATCCTATTCTCCTTTATTTCTTCTTTATCTTTCTCTCTCCTCTATCTTCTTTCTCTCATTTCTTCTTTTTTCTTCCTCTTCTCCTATTGTCTTCGTTCTTCTCTTATGTCCCTCTTCCTTCTTTGTCTTCTCTCTCTCTTTCTTCCTTCCATCACTTCTGAAAATAAAAAAAAATATTAAATACATATTTTGAACATAATAATAATAATAATAATAATAATAATAATAATAATAATAATAATAATACTTCCAAAGTGGAGCACATTCTGACCCTCTTCCCTTTTGCAGAGATCTCCATTCTTGGAGACTTCAATGTTCACCACCAGCTTTGGCTTTCCTCTCCCTTCACTGACCATCCTGGTGAACTAACCTACAACTTTGCTATCCTCCATGACCTAGAGCAATTGGTGCAACACCCTACTCGTATTCCTGACCGTCTTGGAGATACGCCCAACATTCTTGACCTTTTCCTGATCTCTAATCCTTCTGCTTATGCTGTCACCCTTTCTTCTCTGTTGGGCTCCTCCAATCACAATCTCATATCTTTATCTTGTCCTATCGTTCCAATCCCTCCTCAGGATCCCCCTAAGCGAAGGTGCCTCCGGCGTTTTGCCTCTGCTAGTTGGGAGGACCTGAGGAGGTATTTTGCTGATTTTCCTTGGAATGACTACTGCTTTCGTGTCAGACCCGTCTTTGGGTGCTGAGCACATAACAGAGGTGATAGTGTCTGGCATGGAGGCGTACATTCCTCACTTTTTTTCTCATCCTAAACCTTCTAAACCTTGGTTTAGCAAAGCTTGTTCTCGTGCTAAACATGATAGAGAGGTGGCCCACAAAAGGTACTTAATCCTTCCATCACCAGAATCTCATGCAGTTTATATTTCTGTCTGGAACCATGCCAAGTCTGTTCTCCAACTAGCCAAAAACTCCTTCATTAACAGAAAATGTCAAAACCTTTCAAGATCTAACTCCCCTCGTGATTTCTGGCATCTAGCCAAAAATATCTCCAATAACTTTGCTTCTTCTTCTTTCCCTCCTCTATTTCAACCAGATGGCACCACTACTATCACATCTATTTCTAAAGCTGAACTCTTCGCTCAAACCTTTGCTAAAAACTCTACCTTGGACGATTCTGGGCTTGTTCCTCCCTCTCCTCCACGCTCTCTGACTACTTCATGCCACCTATTAAAATTCTTCGCAATGATGTTTTCCATGCCCTCGCTGGCCTAAACCCTCAGAAGGCTTATGGACCTGATGGGGTCCCACCTATTGTTCTCCGAAACTGTGCCTCCGTACTTGCATCTTGCCTAGTCAAACTCTTTCAGCCTTGTCTGTCAACATCTACCTTTCCTTCTTGCTGGAAGTTTGCCTACATTTAACCTGTTCCTAAAAAGGGTGACCGTTCTAATCCCTCAAACTACTGTCCTATTGCTTTAATTTCCTGCCTATCTAAAGTTTTTTAATCTATCCTCAACAGGAAGATTCTTATACATCTATCACTTCACAACCTTCTATCTGATCGTCAGTATGGGTTCCGTCAAGGCCGCTCTACTGGTGATCTTCTGGCTTTCCTTACTGAGTCTTGGTCATCCTCTTTTAGAGATTTTGGTGAAACTTTTGCTGTTGCCTTGGACATATCAAAAGCTTTTGATAGAGTCTGGCAGAAAGCTTTGATTTCCAAACTACCCTCCTATGGTTTCCATCCTTCTCTCTGTAACTTCATCTCAAGTTTCCTTTCTGACCGTTCTATTGCTGCTGTGGTAGACGGTCACTGTTCTTCTCCTAAATCTATTAACAGTGGTGTTCCTCAGAGTTCTGTCCTGTCACCCACTCTCTTCTTATTATTCATTAATGATCTTCTAAACCAAACTTCTTGTCCTATCCACTCCTACGCTGATGATACCACCCTGCACTTTTCCACGTCTTTTCATAGACGTCCAACCCTTCATGAGGTAAACATATCATGCAGGGAAGCCACAGAACACTTGACTTCTGATCTTTCTAAAATTTCTAATTGGGGCAGAGCAAACTTGGTATTGTTCAATGCCTCAAAAACTCAATTCCTCCATCTGTCAACTCGACACAACCTTCCAGACAACTATCCCCTCTTCTTCAATGACACTCAACTGTCCCCCTCTTCTACACTGAACATCCTCAGTCTGTCCTTTACTTATAATCTGAACTGGAAACTTCACATCTCATCTCTAGTTAAAACAGCTTCTATGAACTTAGGTGTTCTGAGACATCTCCGCCAATTTTTCTCACCCACCCAGCTGCTAACTCTGTACAAGGGCCTTATCCGTCCATGTATGGAGTATGCTTCACATGTCTGGGCGGGGGTTCCACTCATACTGCTCTTCTAGACAGGGGGGAATCATAAGCTTTTCGTCTTATCAACTCCTCTCCTCTAACTGACTGTCTTCAGCCTCTCTCTCACTGCCGCAATGTTGCATATCTAGCTGTCTTCTACCGCTATTTTCATGCTAACTGCTCTTCTGATCTTGCTAACTGCATGCCTCCACTCCTCCCGCAGCCTCGCTGCACAAGACTTTCTTCTTTCTTTCACCCCTATTCTGTCCACCTCTCTAACGCAAGAGTTAACCAGTATTCTCAATCATTCATCCCTTTCTCTGGTAAATT
>NW_026973721.1:517500-527500 GCF_035594125.1 Scylla paramamosain
ATGCACGGAAATGTATGTTGGGTGTTTGTTTCTATAGTAATCTTCGTGGCACTAAGTATATGGATAAGGTGTTATTCGGAGGCATTGATAACTACATTTAAGTGTTAAGTGTTCTATGTGTGTTTAACGGGTTCTATAAATAATGTTCATTATCGAGAAGAACAAAGTGAATTGGGATTGTTGGGCTAGGTAACAACTGTCCATTATCGGGCGATGCATTGTGAGCGTTGTGTAAGAATAGTCAGGGGCATTATGACGGTATATTAAGGGGTTATGTTGATATATGGTTGCAGGAGTTAGCAGCCAACGGCGACCGGCTGCCAAGTGGACGAGTAGGGCCGAGTGGTGTCAACGTGAGGGCAGTGTAGCTGATCGTGTGGAAAGTGGGGTGCCAACTCCACTGGTTCTAATTACAAGTCTGATTGTAGTGCCGGACTGGAGCAACAAATATGCCCATTGGATCAAGAGTGTGTAGTGCACTGATGTGGGTAATGTAAACTGGAAATATAAATAAGGATTGAGACAAAATGGTATATTATGTTCCTTATTACGTGGCACGGATTGCTACAATCTCCGGTTACTCCTAGTTACGAGTAGATGCCTGCCTTCCAGTGTGGTCACCGCCAGGACACACCAGGTTTCCTTTAACATTTTCTCTCTCTCTCTCTCTCTCTCTCTCTCTCTCTCTCTCTCTCTCTCTCTCTCTCTCTCTCTCTCTCTCTGTAAAACAATATAAAAATCGATAACAGCAACAACAGCAACAACAGCAACAACAACAAGCCCAGCTCCACACCATCTGGTTCACCACCACCACAGCTCCAACACAACAACAGCAACACAACCACAGCTGTTAACACCTGTAACAACGCAGCACCACCACCACCACCACCACCACAACATAAAGTACAAAACAAGCTCGTGCAGGAAATTAAATCTGAATTGTGATCAGGTTTATATAGTTTTTCCTTTGTACTTTATTTCCTCTTTCGTATTTCCTCTTTCGTAACAAATCGCTACTGTGTTTTTTTTTGTTTTTGTTTTGTTTTTATCTCTTCTTTTTCCTACTACTTCCTCTTCTTCCATTTTCCACTTACTTCTTCCTCCTTCCCATTTTTTTTCACGTGGATTCTCCCCCCTTTTTTTTTTTTTTTCCTTTATCATTCACTATCATTCATTTCCTTCTTCCTTTTCATAATGAACACGTTTTCGCTTCCATTCAATGGCTCTTTCCCTTTTACACATCCATTGTTATTTATTTATTTTCCTTTTCTCATCGATTCTCTCCTTCCCTCTTCTTCTTTCATACTCTTTCTTTCTTCACTGCAATTCCTTCCTTCCTTTTCCTTACATTCATTCATTCTTGTTTTCCTCTCCCCATTCGTGCCTTCCTTCCCTCCTCCACACTCCTTCCCTTTCCTTCCTTTCTCCTGCACCTTTGTCTCTCTCTTGCACCCTTTCCTTCTTTTCTCTTGCCCAATCTCACACTACATATTCCCTCTTTTTCACCTTATTCCTTCCTTCCTTTCTTCTTTCCTCTACATTCTTTTACTCCTTTCCTTGCTTTACACTCCTTCCTCCTATTACCCTCTACCACTCTCACTCTTTCCTTCTTTCCCCTCTTCTTCCCCCTCGTTCTTTCCTCTTGTGCGCTCATATCTTGCATTCTGTTCTCTCTTCACCCACTACACCTCTTCCACCTCCTCCTCCACTTCCCTCCTTCAGCTCTGCATTATTTCGCTTCTCACCTTCATTCTTCCCTTCAGTAATTGCTCCACACAGACACCATGTGGGTTAAGCGTGGAGGAGGAGGAGGAGGAGGAGGAGGAGGTTGTGGTGGTGGAGTCCTTTGTAAGGCTTCTAGACACCTGTTTAGGCTATTGATGTATGTGCGTGGCTGGTGAGACAAGAGGGAGCAAATCAGATAATGGGGGATAGACAGTGGGGTTGAAAGAAGAAGTAGAGGTTGGGTGAAGAATAGTGACAGAAGTATGAGAATAAAATATGACAAATGCCGTCTTGTCTGCGTCACAGGTGTTTAAGTTCATTCAGTTTTCTAAAATAATAGTACAACAGTTGTATTATTCGTATATTGGTTCAGGTAAGGCTTTTCGAAATGTGTTTACTGGTTTCCTGAAGAGGCGATGTTCATTTTCTTCTGCCTGGGTTGTGTTTATGTACGTGGCGTCCTTGAGTATGTGCGTCAGTTTGTGATGTACTTGTTTTCCTCTCATATAAAATATTGTATTAATTGGTTCCATTTTTGCTTGTGTGTGCAGTTCCTCCGTGTTCTCGGTGTGTGGGGATTTTTCGTTGTAGGCGAAGCGGAGTGGAAAAGTGTGTGTGTGTGTGTGTGTGTGTGTGTGTGTGTGAGAGAGAGAGAGAGAGAGAGAGAGAGAGAGAGAGAGAGAGAGAGAGAGAGAGACTACCACTGCTACTAATAAGAGTAATCGAGTTCTTGAAGTATTTAAGTCCATCCATCCTCCCAAACACCAGCCGTGCGCAGTTCCGTGGCCAGGGCAAGACATATGCGTCCTTCCCCTTGACGGCAGTTTCACTGTCCAGGAGAGCAGAGCCTACTGCGCCACGGCGTCTTTTCGTCCCAACTCGTATACTTGTCTCTGGCTTAGTCTGTAAATATACAGAGGAGCGGCGTCATATATGTCCAAGAAACTGTGTTCACAAGAACATATTACAACTTTCCATACTAACATAACTTTTCATAAAGGAATAAGAGTTAGGCTGTAAATAAATTACACGTGGGACGCTGATAGAGATGAGCACGAACAATCGAACAGTGAGTGACGCAATGAAGCAGCTCGAGCCGTACACGTGTCACTACCAAACTGTAACCAGTTAACAGGACTCACAGACCAAAAGATAATGTGACACGTATCATTGCTGTTTACAGTGAGATAGAGGGTGAAAGGGAGGGATGAAACCGCGAAAGAAGAGCAAAGGGTGGGAATCACAAAGGAAGATGCAAGGGACAGAAACAGCTGGAGGAGACTCGTACATGGCGCCAACCCATCACTCTAGGAAACAGCGATAGAAGTAATATTGCCATTGATGCGCGGGACTCATCACTCTAAAGGAAGAATAAACAACAGAAGACGCGTGTAGATCCATAAAACTATCTGTGGTGGGCTACATACAAACATCTACGCCACACTTGATCACATCAGCCTCGTCCCCTTGAGTCCCGCGCTGCCAAGATGCCTCGTCTCAGGATTCAGTTTGCGACATCACGGAGGTTGGGGAAGGCCAGGCGAGCGAGGGATGGGTAGGTAGGGTAGGCTGGCAGTGAGATGGCTAGGATGGATTAGGTGAAGAATACGTGGATAGGGAATAAGGAAGGATGACTAGGTGAGAGGACGACAGGTTGGGTGCGGGGTAGCTAAGTGGCGATGAGAAACAGTGAAAAAGGTCAGTACGAGAATGTGGAAGAATTATTGTACGGCTTGTGTGTGTGTGTGTGTGTGTGTGTGTGTGTGTGTGTGTGTGTGTGTTAAAATGATCAAATCTAACGGTTTTTACACTACTCTATGTTTTACTACGCTTTATATCACCACCAGAGACTTTTGCCTGTTAATATCTCATAATTGTGTGTTGGAGACGCACTAGAGGAGGCGTGAAATGTTTAACCTCCTCTAAGTACTCCACTCCACTACTCCAAGTAATTGCATATAACATGACTGTTTATGCCACTTTGTGTTACTTAATTACACCGCTGTTTTCCTCCTCTTGATACTTTGTTACGTAAGTGTGCGGTAGATTCATCAGTGGAGGCGTAGAAGGGTTAAGCTCCACACCACTCCAAGTATTCAGATTTAACCTGACCTGTTGCACTTCTTTCTATGTTTTAATACGTTTATATGATCTTTAAACTTTACTTTTCGTCTTAATACTTCATGTTAGGTAAGTGTGTGGCGGGACTAACTAGTGGAGGCGTAAAATGTTTAAAATTTCATGTTCCTCCTCCTCCTTGTCCTGCTCTGCTCTCATTTCACCTTTGCACGATAAGAAAAGTTTTTGTGTGTGTCTTTTGTTTTAGATGTCTTTGTTTATTCCTTTGAAAAGAAAACCTGCTATTTTACTGTGCGTGCGTGTGTGGGTGAGTTGATAGTGGGAGGGTGAGTGTGTGTGTTTGTGTGTAAGGCCGTGCAGGATTCGATACGTGGCAATGTACCTTTTATCCCTTTGTTTTCTGTTATGTCTTTAGACAGTATCCTCTAATTCTGCACCAGACCACTGTAGTCAGCTTGAAAAGAAAGCATGAAAGTCACTCAAGCGTATGAATGTCACAATGTTGTCACAAGCCACTATCAACACTAATACTGAACCAAAATGAACCAAATATACATTTTGCCGCCTAAGTGAAGTCCACATTCTGCATTTCTTCATTTTTTTTTTTTTTTTTTTGCATCTTATGTTGACTACTCTTGACACGATCTTTTCTCAGTCGTAAGTCCTCTGATCTAATGAAAACTTGTCAACTGTCAGGGTCTGTAAGGAGACTGTCAGCAGATCAGAGGTCTTTAGGCTTAAAGAAACGCTAAGCACAGTTGAGATGAGTGAGGAAGGTTGCTTGCTGACTTCTGGCCACGACTGTTCTCGTACACGCTTCTTGCCATTCCTTCATTGTATTTTAGGTTCAGTTTTCTATTCACCGCTTTTCTTGCACCTCAAGACGCTTCCTTCCCTGCCTGTATTCAGCCAGGGGCCCAGGTGGTGCAGCCAGGCGGCGCGCTGCCCGAGGCGCTGCAGGAGGCGAAGCAGTGGGAGCCTAGTCCGCCGCCCCACAGGAGGCTGGCGATCAGAGGGCGGCAAGTAATCAGCGAAAAAAGCAATTTGTCAAGATTGGAGATTTCTGCCTAAAACACGTCTTGATTTGCGCGCCTTAAATTTAAACTTGCATTTACGCGCGCGCATGTGTGTGTGTGTGTGTGTGTGTGTGTGTGTGTGTGTGTGTGTGTGTGTGTGTGTGTGTGCTTGCGTGCGTGTGCGTGTAAGGCTTCATTCTAAGTAAGGCAGGGCATCACATCTAAGATTTTCAATTTTCTCGTGTGAGTGGAGTCCAAGTACAAGCACTCCTGTACTGCTAATTCTGTACTGCCACTCCTGCCGCCACAGTGCCAGTACTTCAGAGCAGGCACCACCGCCACCACCGCCACCACCGCCACGTCTTCACACCAACACGATGAAATCTTATGTATTAAATTACAAAATACAAGATCAAATATCAACAAGAAAATAATTTTTAACGTAATGGCTTCTAAGTATTGGAATATAAAATCCTATTAGTCTCTCTCTCTCTCTCTCTCTCTCTCTCTCTCTCTCTCTAGTAACTCATTTGGAATGCGCAAGGAAAGGGACAAGACTAAGCTTGAGAAAGGAAAATGAGAGAGAGAGAGAGACTAGACGTGTGAGGAGGACCAGACCTGCCACACTTGTCACGCGCCCCACAAGCTATACTTTCACGGGGAGACTGACGCAACACAGCACGGAAGCTCTCCCTTCACTGTTGAGGAAAAGAATTTAAACAGGCACACACACACACACACACACACACACACACACACACACACACACACACACACACACCTACGCAAAAACGAGAAAATTCAGTGTTACTAGTCAGAATTAAAAGGAAAAAATGAAAACAAATAATCATTATTATTATCATTATTATTAAATGCCACGTACGGCCAATGGGGGAGACCGTCAAGCTGATACAGAGCCAAGCAAGGCCCCGCAACGAACACACACGGATGTGAAATTAAAGAACGGAAAGTGTTGTTGTTGTTGGTGGTGGTGGTGGTGGTGGAGGTGGTGGTGGTGGTGGACTGTGAGTGCATTACCTGAGTAGCTCGTGCCTCATTACCGCGGTTGACAAGTTTGTACGACCGCTCGCACCAGAACCTCATTTTGGGGATAAATGTTACGGAGAGAGAGAGAGAGAGAGAGAGAGAGAGAGAGAGAGAGAGAGAGAGAGAGAGAGAGAGAATTATAGTATTATAAATGAGATAAATTACCGCTCGCAGGAGAGAGAGAGAGTGCTGATAAACCAACAATTCAGTATAATAGTAAAACACAACAGATAAAAAGACATGGGGGAAATTAAATATAAAATAAAATTATTCATACCAAACCAGCAAGCATGAAAGAAGATAAAGGAGAGACAAGCAAGTGGGTTATAAAGAGAGAGAGAGATGATAGAAGATGATGAACAGAGCTGGCAATTGAAACAAACAAGGTGATGGCTGACGACGAGACAGTTGTTGTACGCATAATTTTATTTTATCATTTCGTTAAAACACACACAAAAAAAAAAATCACTCCCTGGAAAGAGAAATTAGTTAAAAAAGTGAGAAAATTAGAAAATGTGACGTCCTTCCGTTTTCTGTCATGTCTTCCGGAGAAACTAAACTTATTTTTCTTTCATTTACGCCTTATTTTCTACTTGTTTTTCGCCTACACACACACACACACACACACACACACACACACACACACACACACACACACCACCACCACCACCACCACCACCACCAATTTAACCTTCGCATTTCATTTCGATAAGTAGAAAACAAAAAAGTGGAAAAGAAAAAAAAATCGAAGAAGAGTTTATAAAATCTTTCATGAACCTCCTTATTAACGTGGCCTGTTTTCCCTTTCCTCACGCTCTCTTTCCTCTCAGTGATCTCAATGTTTATTTCACTCACCCTATCTTACAACACACCGGAGATCTTTAAGCTGTTATTTCATCCTGCTTACAGGGAGATGCATTGTGTGTTAGCAATAAAAATAAGTCAAGGATTACCTGCTAGGCATAATAACTCGGTGTACGATACCATAGCCAACAGCCACTTCATCATTAAAGATTTCATTTCTTCTCATTTCAATTACCTACTTTTTTTTTTGTAGAGAGAGAGAGAGAGAGAGAGAGAGAGAGAGAGAGAGAGAGAGAGAGAGAGAGAGAGAGAGAGAGAGAGAGAGAGAGAGAGAGAGAGAGAGAGAGAGAGAGAGAGAGAGAGAGAGAGTAAAATAACCGCTTGATTACTAAGTCTTCCTCCACATTTTTGAAAGACAGGAAAAAACACCGAGCGAGAGGGAGCAGCGCTGGACAAGATAAGGGGTGACTGAAAAAATTGAGAAGAAAAGAAAAAGTTGAGGGAGCAAAGTGGTTAAATTTCTGGGCAATGTAATAAATGTATAGCATCGAGACCATCGAATTAATATATGCCTAAATTTATTACATTCATTAAGACAAACTGGAAGACAAATATAGAGTCACAACGAAGAAAGGAACAGTGTCACACACACACACACAAACACACACACACACTTCTTCAGAGGGCTTTTTTGGGGGGGATTACATACTCTCTCTCTCTCTCTCTCTCTCTCTCTCTCTCTCTCTCTCTCTCTCTCTCTCTCTCTCTCTCTCTCTCTCTCTCTCTCTCTCGTTACACACAGTCACTGGGGCAAAAAGAAGCTGGTGCAGAAACACTTGCCTTGGCAGGAGACAGGGGTCAGCGCGGGGCTCGCCTGATGGACACACACTGCGCATAACACAATTACAATAATGCTCATTATTCTACTGGCAGACACCGCATCCCCCTCCTCCTCCCCCCTCCTCCTCCTCCTCAGATTTCTTCGACTCCTGAGACAGCGATTTTTTTTATTCTTTCCACTCGTCTTCCAAGTTTCCACTGAAGCTTGAATGATTGATTGCCTTTTCAAGTTTCAGTGAATCGCTATGCGAATAATTAACTGAACCAAAGCTTTCCATGTCAGAATGATGAATAAATACTATTATGAGATTATTAACATAATGATTTCCTGTAACCTCATTGTAAACCATTACATTGCATCATGGACCAATTTTATCATTACCTGAGAAATTCATAGTCATAATTTAGTATATTAATTACTGTGATTAGCTTCCAATTACACACACACACACACACACACACACACACACACAGGGTATTGTTCTCCTTGATGAAGTAACAGCGTCATTACTGCCGCCCCTTCTACTGTGCCGGTGTGAGGCGACTCGGTAATGCGGGGAGAGAGGGCCACAACTCACTAGCAGGGAAGCTCCTGCCTGATTGACTCTCGACGCCAGGCAGTGGTGGTAGTGATGATGTTGGTGTAGTGTGCACGTATATTAAGGAATGATATATATTGATATGGAGTATCGTAATGGCAGTGGTCAAGTGGTGGTCTGTGTGTGTGTGTGTGTGTGTGTGTGTCTACGATGGTGCGGAGTGGAATATGTTGCATAATAATGTTGAGGTGTAGTGGTGTGTTATGCGTTGCTATGCATTGTTGATTTATAACCAGTAACACGGAGACAACAACATGCCTGATAACAACACGCACCATTCCCACGCCACTCCCTCCCCTCCCGTGCCTCCCTGTGAACCGCCGCCCCGCGCGCGAAATTTTTTTTCACAAACGATTTGGAGTGTGGGGGCGGGGCTTAAGTGATGCGTGTGTAGAGAAAACGAATTTTATGGTTAACTTAATGATAATATTTTATTAACAATCACACACGCTCTCTCTCTCTCTCTCTCTCTCTCTCTCTCTCTCTCTCTCTCTCTCTCTCTCTCTCTCTCCCCTCTCTCTCTCTCACACACACACACACACACACACACACACACACACCTCTCTCTCTCTCTCTCTCTCTCTCTCTCTCTCTCTCTCTCTCTCTCTCTCTCCTCTCTCTCTCTCTCTCTCTCTCTCTCTCACACACACACACACACACACACACACACACACACCTCTCTCTCTCTCTCTCTCTCTCTCTCTCTCTCTCTCTCTCTCTCTCTCTCTCTCTCTCTCTCTCTCTCTCTCTCACACACACACACACACACACACACACACACTCTCTCTCTCTCTCTCTCTCTCTCTCTCTCTCTCTCTCTCTCTCTCTCTCTCTCTCTCTCTCTCTCTCTCTCCTCACACACACACACCTCTCTCTCTCTCTCTCTCTCTCTCTCTCTCTCTCTCTCTCTCTCTCTCTCTCTCTCTCTCTCTCTCTCTGCCACACACAAAAACACACAGTGGAGACAGGCGCACTGCTGTACGAGGAGCCAAGCTGTGGAACGCGCTCCCACCTCGCCTAACCCAGGCACCCTCTCTTAACACTTTTAAGGCTAGAATTGAGAAATTTCTGCTAACAGATAATGTTTAAGCCAGACTGAGGATTTTATCGTCATCTTTTCAAGAAAATTTTACTCGCTAATATATCTCTATTTTATACTTTTATCTTATTTTATTGTATTTTTATTTTATTTTTATTTTTATTTTATATGTATGTTTTTGTGCATGTGTAGTATGTGTGTTTCTTTTATTGTGACTTTTTACCTTTGGGATTTAATGGTAAACAATTTATCAAATCTTTTACATTAATATATAATAGTTGTAAGAGACTTATGTATCTGAATGTATTGTGATTGATGTGTCTATCGTGATTACTAAATATCTATTGTAACCTGAGTAATAACCACTTTGGTGGATAATAAACAAATCTGAATCTGAATCTGAATCTCTCTCTCTCACACACACACACACACACACACCTCTCTCTCTCTCTCTCTCTCTCTCTCTCTCTCTTCTCTCTCTCTCTCTCTCTCTCTCTCTCTCTCTCTCTCTCTCTCTCTCACACACACACACACACACACACACACACACACACAGCTCTCAGTGGGCCCTCACCCCCTCCAGGTGGTCCGATGTGCCAAGCTCCTCGGAGTCACGGTGGACGACCAGCTGACCTGGAAGCAGCATGTCGCCAGCACCATAAGATCAGCTACCTACAGGCTGTACATGCTGCGCAGACTCAGGTCGCTGGGGACGCCGACAGATGAGTTAAGGGGGGTGTATCTTACTTTCATCCTCCCCAAACTCATGTACGCCTCCCCAGCGTGGTCCTCCTCCCTCACACAAACTCAACAGCTACAGTTGGAGAGTGTGCAGAAAAGGGCGTGCAGGG
>NW_026973721.1:530000-542500 GCF_035594125.1 Scylla paramamosain
ACACATATACACACGCGCGCGCGCAAAAATTATCAAATATTCACTTCCTCATTCCCTGTACTGGAAAGCTACGGTGTGACTTTAACCAGTTCTGCTCCACATACGAGTATAGCTTGCATTTCTTATAAGGGAGAGGAAGTTAGGATTGTAAGAGTGCCGGCTGCATTTTTTTTTAATCCTTGATTTTTTTTTTCTCAGTGAAAAAAAAAAAGTAAGTGGGTCTTAACAATGTCATTTTTTTTTTCTTTGTGTGAAAATTTACAAAGCTTTCTTAGACACACAGATACCCACATTATCTTTGTCCGTGAGGAAATATCCGTGTCATGCTGCCACTCGTCGTGGTTAAGAGGTTAACGTAGGTTAAGAGAGGACCTGATAGAAATCTTTGTATAAAGGTTATAACAAGGGGATGTAAGCAAAATTCTTAGGATCAGCAACCAGGAGAGAACAAGAAATAAAGGATTCAAGCTTGAATATTTTAGATTTAAGAAAGAGATAGGAAGAAATTGGTTCTCAAATAGAGTGGTAGATGAGTGGAACGGACTCAGTAATCATGTTGTTAGTGCTAAAACATTAGGGAGCTTTAAGAGAAGTTTAGATGGTTTTATGGATGGGGATGATAGTGAAAATAGGTAGGTGTATTTCATACAGGGACTGCCACGTGTAAGCCTGGTCGCTTCTTGCAGCTTCCATTATTTCTTATGTTCTTTATGTTCTTATGGTTGTTTACAATGAATTCACTGGTCACTTTATATCCTCACAGAAGAGTCCCGGAATTTCCTTCTGTATGATTGTGTGCATGTTAACGTGTGATAAATATATATATATATATATATATATATATATATATATATATATATATATATATATATATATATATATATATATATATATATATATATATATATATATATATATATATATATATATATATATATATTGAAGAGTGTGTGTGTGTGTGTGTGTGTTGTATATAAAACAACAGTAAAGATTGTTTTTTTTTTTTTTTTATGTAGGAAGGATACTGGCAAAGGGCAACAAAAATCTAATAAAAAAAAATGCCCACTGAAATGGCAGTCCCATAAAAGGGTCAAAGCAGTGGTCAAAAATTGGTGGATAAGTGTCTTGAAACCTCCCTCTTGAAGGAGTTCAAGTCATAGGAAGGTGGAAATACAGAAACAGGCAGGGAGTTCCAGAGTTTACCAGAGAAAGGGATGAATGATTGAGAATACTGGTTAACTCTTGCGTTAGAGAGGTGGACAGAATAGGGGTGAGAGAAAGAAGAAAGTCTTGTGCAGCGACGCCGCGGAAGAAGGGGAGGCATGCAGTTAGCAAGATCAAAAGAGCAGTTAGCATGAAAATAGCGGTAGAAGACAGCTAGAGATGCAACATTGCGGCGGTGAGAGAGAGGCTGAAGACAGTCAGTTAGAGGAGAGGAGTTGATGAGACGGAAAGCTTTTGATTCCACCCTGTCTAGAAGAGCAGTATGAGTGGAACCCCCCCAGACATGTGAAGCATACTCCATACATGGACGGATAAAGCCCTTGTACAGAGTTAGCAGCTGGGGGGGTGAGAAAAACTGGCGGAGACGTCTCAGAACACCTAACTTCATAGAAGCTGTTTTAGCTAGAGATGAGATGTCAAGTTTCCAGTTCAGATTATAAGTAAAGGACAGACCGAGGATGTTCAGTGTAGAAGAGGGGGACAGCTGAGTGTCATTGAAGAAGAGGGGATAGTTGTCTGGAAGGTTGTGTCGAGTTGATAGATGGAGGAATTGAGTTTTTGAGGCATTGAACAATACCAAGTTTGCTCTGCCCCAATCAGAAATTTTAGAAAGATCAGAAGTCAGGCGTTCTGTGGCTTCCCTGCGTGATATGTTTACCTCCTGAAGGGTTGGACGTCTATGAAAAGACGTGGAAAAGTGCAGGGTGGTATCATCAGCGTAGGAGTGGATAGGACAAGAAGTTTGGTTTAGAAGATCATTAATGAATAATAAGAAGAGAGTTGGTGACAGGACAGAACCCTGAGGAACACCACTGTTAATAGATTTAGGAGAAGAACAGTGACCGTCTACCACAGCAGCAATAGAACGGTCAGAAAGGAAACTTGAGATGAAGTTACAGAGAGAAGGATAGAAACCGTAGGAGGGTAGTTTGGAAATCAAAGCTTTGTGCCAGACTCTATCAAAAGCTTTTGATATGTCCAAGGCAACAGCAAAAGTTTCACCAAAATCTCTAAAAGAGGATGACCAAGACTCAGTAAGGAAAGCCAGAAGATCACCAATAGAGCGGCCTTGACGGAACCCATACTGGCGATCAGATAGAAGGTTGTGAAGTGATAGATGTTTAAGAATCTTCCTGTTGAGGATAAATTAAAAAACTTTAGATAGGCAGGAAATTAAAGGAATAGGACGGTAGTTTGAGGGATTAGAACGGTCACCCTTTTTAGGAACAGGTTGAATGTAGGCAAACTTCCAGCAAGAAGGAAAGGTAGATGTTGACAGACAGAGCTGAAAGAGTTTGACTAGGCAAGGTGCAAGCACGGAGGCACAGTTTCGGAGAACAATAGGAGGGACCCCATCAGGTCCATAAGCCTTCCGAGGGTTTAGGCCAGCGAGGGCATGGAAAACATCATTGCGAAGAATTTTAATACGTGGCATGAAGTAATCAGAGGGTGGAGGAGAGGGAGGAACAAGCCCAGAATCGTCCAAGGTAGAGTCTTTAGCAAAGGTTTGAGCAAAGAGTTCAGCTTTAGAAATAGATGTGATAGCAGTGGTGCCATCTGGTTGAAGTAGAGGAGGGAAAGAAGAACAAGCAAAGTTATTGGAAATATTTTTGGCTAGATGCCAGAAATCACGAGGGGAGCTAGATCTTGAAAGGTTTTGACATTTTCTGTTAATGAAGGAGTTTTTGGCTAGTTGGAGAACAGACTTGGCATGGTTCCGGGCAGAAATAGAAAGTGCATGAGATTCTGGTGATGGAATGCTTAAGTACCTTTTGTGGGCCACCTCTCTATCATGTATAGCACGAGAACAAGCTGTGAGGAGAAAAAGAGTGAGGAATGTACGCCTCCATGCCAGACACTATCACCTCTGTTATACGCTCAGCACACAAAGACGGGTCTCTGACACGGAAGCAGTAGTCATTCCAAGGAAAATCAGCAAAATACCTCCTCAGGTCCCCCCAACTGGCAGAGGCAAAACGCCAGAGGCACCTTCGCTCAGGGGGATCCTGAGGAGGGATTGGAGTGATAGGACAAGATAAAGATATGAGATTGTGATCGGAGGAGCCCAACGGAGAAGAAAGGGTGACAGCATAAGCAGAAGGATTAGAGGTCAGGAAAAGGTCAAGAATGTTGGGCGTATCTCCAAGACGGTCAGGAATGCGAGTAGGGTGTTGCACCAATTGCTCTAGGTCATGGAGGATAGCAAAGTTGTAGGCTAGTTCACCAGGATGGTCAGTGAAGGGAGAGGAAAGCCAAAGCTGGTGGTGAACATTGAAATCTCCAAGAATGGAGATCTCTGCAAAAGGGAAGAGGGTCAGAATGTGCTCCACTTTGGAAGTTAAGTAGTCAAAGAATTTCTTATAGTCAGAGGAGTTAGGAGAGAGGTATACAGCACAGATAAATTTAGTATGAGAGTGACTCTGTAGTCGTAGCCAGATGGTGGAAAACTCGGAAGATTCAAGAGCGTGGGCACGAGAGCAGGTTAAGTCATTGCGCACATAAACGCAGCATCCAGCTTTGGATCGAAAATGAGGATAGAGAAAGTAGGAGGAAACAGAAAAGGGGCTACTGTCAGTTGCCTCAGACACCTGAGTTTCAGTGAGGAAAAGAAGATGAGGTTTAGAAGAGGAGAAGTGGTGTTCTACAGATTGAAAATTTGATCTTAGACCGCGAATGTTGCAGAAGTTAATGAAGAAAAAGTTGAGGGGGGTGTCAAGACACTTAGGGTCGTCGACAGAAAGGCAGTCCGACCTGGGGACATTTATGGTCCCCTCCCCAGATGGGGACTCCGAGGCTGGTGTAGGAGTCGCCATGATGATTTTCAAATTTTTGAGTGAAGGGTGTGTGTGTTATTAGGTGCTTGTAGTTTTGTGTGGAGGAAGAGAGTTGTCTTTAGAGGGCAGGCTGTGACTGCCCCCTTGTGTTGTGAGACACAAAGGGAAACGTTCAGTGAGGTCACAGCTGGGTTTAATGATAAGTTCACAGCACCCCCTGAACAGTGCTTTAGACCTCACTGGGAGTAATTATCGTTTCGGCAGGTGTCTACTGCCTCATCCTCTGCTCACACTGGATCCTCTGGTGTCGGTGGTGGTAGTGGGTCCTGCCATGGCCACCCCACACCCTCGGGTACTGGTGGTGGTGATGGGTCTCCCAGATGCAGCCCCGACACAGCGACAGCAGCAGACTTCACGTACCAGAAATCGCAGGAAGTAAATAACCTGGTTCCTTCTTATAAGTTGATTGTCTCTGTATAATTACTGGTTATAATGATCTCTAACCAAAGTCTGTGGAGTGAATTGCCTTTCGCTACACTAAATGATGAGATGTTGAGGAATAATATTGTACTCTCTAATAACGTAGATTCACATTATGATTTTTTAAATTTAGTATTTGATCCATTACTTACTGAAGATGACAAATACAATAATGATATAAATGAATATAATTTTCTTAGCAATTTAGATATCCCTAAAACTGAGTATGTATATTTAAGTAATATTTCCTCACCAAGTGCTAACACCTTATCAATTCTTAATCTAAATATTAGGTCTATCCCTGAAAATCTTCAGTATTTTATAATGTTATACAAGTCATAATATCGCTGTTAAACGTAGCATTATTGGCTTTACTGAAATTCGATTAAATCCTAGTCTTTCTTCACTGTATAATATGCCTGGCTATCATATGTTTGTCAATACGCGAAATGTGCATGGGGGTGGGGTGGCTACTTATGCTAATTCTGAGTGAGAGGCAACATTTATACAAAAATGTATTGTTCCTCATGACTACATAGAAACCTTGTGTATTGAAGTGATAAATTTGCCCAGAAAATGCTTATATATGTGTGTTAATAGACCGCCGAATGGTAATTTTAAAAATTTTTATGATGCAATGAGCAATATTCTTTCTGCAGTATTTGCAGAGAAATATTCAGCTATAAACATTTTCGGAGATTTCAATACTAATCTATTGAACCGAAATGACAATGTTAATGAATTTATAAACTTAATGTTCTCTTTTTCATTGTTCCCTATCATTACAAGGCCAACTAGAGTTACCAATACATCGGCATCTTTAATTGATCATATCTGGACCACTCAGTTAGATAAAAATATCGGTAATTATATAATTGACACGGATATAACTGACCATTTTCCTATACTTTCTCAATTTAGAATGGATGATATTAGACAGAAGCTCAAAATCATTAAGAAATGATTTATAACTTCCTTAACCCTTCGTGAATTTACTAACGAACTTGCTTTAGAAAATTGGAATGATGTAATTAATTCAACATGTCCCAAAGAGTCATTTAATATTTTTTTTATATCACTTATCTTAAATTATTTGAGAAACATTTTCCCATTAAAGAAGTAAAACCGAATTTAAAGAAAAATGTCAGTCCCCATATCACGCCAGCTCTAAAGGTTAGCATAAAAGAAAAAGATAGATTAGAACGACTTGCTAGGAAATGGCCCCTTACCTATCGAGAGAAATATAAAAAATACCGAAATAATTTAACACCAATATTACGAGCAGCAAAAAAAAAAAAAAAAAAAAAAACTATATTACAAACAGCAATTAAGTAATAATCAGGGTGACCCCAAAAAAAAATGGAAAGTACTTAACTCATTACTAGGAAAACCAAGTTCTGTCGATGCGAGTACTATTGAATTAAATCCTCCTTGTATGGACATTCCGAGTACATTCAATGAACATTTCTTGAAAAATAACAGATATTGATAATGTAAATCTTAATTACAGGAATTATCTTACAAATGCTCCAGAATTTTCATTGTACATGCTGCCCACTGATAAGGATGAAGTCAAACGTACTTTAAATCTTTTTCAAACTAATGCTCCAGGATATAATGATATAAGTAAAGGTGTACCACAAGGATCTATTTTAGGGCCTATACTTTTTCTAATATACATAAATGATATAATTAATGCTAGTTCTAAAATTGAATTTACTATTTATGCTGATGACACTACCTTATTAATGAAAGATGTGATTGTTGATACATTGCATGAAACTGTCGCTAGTGAGTTAAGTAATATCGATCTCTGTATTAAATCAAATAACTTGAAACTTAATGTTAACAAAACAAATTACATATTATTTCAAAACAGGTCTATAAAGCATGTTTTTCTTACTGTATTGTTAAATGGTGAAAAATTAGCCCAAGTCCATTTCTAGGTGATAAAGTTGATGAAAATTTAAGCTGGAAAATGCATATTAATGACGTTTGCTTAAAGCTTTCACAAATAGATGGTATCTTATATAGAATTCGTCATAATTTAACTGAGGAAGCTAAGATGAGTATATACTATACTCTTTTTTTATCCACATATTACATGTTGTGTTTTGTTATGGACGAGTACTTGGCCTTCATTCTTAAATTAATTATCTATTTCACAAAATAAGTTCCTCCGATGTATTTTCCATACAAAGAAATTTGATTCAACTGATGAAATATACCAATCTAGAAAAATTCTTAAAGTGTCTTCACTACATAAATACTTCACTTTGTTATTGATTTTTAAAACAATTGGTCCTAATTCAATGTTCAAATTTAGAGAGCATTCCTGTAATACCAGGAGTAACAATGTAAATTTATCCTGACCTGTATTTAGGACTAAACTATTTAAAAATAGTGTTATAAATTTTGGTCCAGAATTTTTCAGTAGTCTCCCTCAGGATATAAAAATCCTGCTTAGAGGAAGTAATTTAATTAAATTAAAAAAAGAAATAAAAACTTACCAGCTTACCCCAGCGACACATCGACACTGGTGAAGCTCTGAACCCGTCAGTGTTTCCATGCGCAGAGACCACACCACCACCTCGGTGGACCACCACCTCGGTGGTGGTCCAGGTGTTTATGTTTGATACGTCCTCTACTGTACATGTTTGCCTGGTGCTTTTAGTGATGTATGAGTGGTTGTAATGAGACTGTTTGTATTATGTTTTAAGTTGTATGGTTAAGGTTAGAGAAGAGGGAGGAACTGTGAGGGAGTGAAAAAGGTTAGGAAGTGTGGGTAGGAGAAGAGAGAGAGAGGCAGTGCATTGTGGGGGAGGAAAAGAAGGAAGGAGTGAAGAGGGCATGGGAGGGAGGGTGTAGGGAGACAGTTGGTTGGGGTAGGGAGGAAGAGTGAGAACGGGAAGGAAGAAAGTGATGGTAGAAATAAAGTGATATAAATAACATCACCGTCCATTCTCTCTCCTCAAACCAACTGACCTAACAACCCATTGCAAAACTATTCCTGCAGTGCTAAGACCCAGACCTGCATGGGGCCCTGTGTGGCTCAAACTATGAAGGGAATTAAAGGTAACTTGGCAACAGTGCTGACGTCACACTAGTCAGCTCTCAGGCAGGAGTGGGTGTGCTGTGTGTTGTGTAAGTGTGAAGACGTGTGTGCTGTGCTGCCTCGCGTGTACTGGTGTGTGTTGTTCTGTGTGGGTGTAGTGTGTGTGTGTGTGTGTGTGTGTGTGTGTGTGTGTGACTCTGGAAACACTGGCCATGCCCTGGAGTACAGAAGACGTGGGTAGTGTTGTGTTGTGTTAGCTAAGGCGGGAACACAGTAGGAGTCAAGGGACAGCCTGTGGGAGTGTTCACTTCCGTGCATCGACCAGGAGGAGTTAAAATCCCCGAACTTCCTGGATGTTCACAGTATTTCTTCAGTTCACAGTGGTGAGTACCGCAGGTGTGTGTTTTTCATAATGTGGAAAATACTCTGCCGCATCTAGCTAGTACTGTACCTACGCCATCTTGCCCCTTGTTTACCCGTTAATCTTGCACAGAAACGTGATCTAATGAGACTTAAGGTGGCGCAGCCAGTCACAATACTCATAATTTGCTAATTTAGTTAGGAACAAAAATGTTTTTTTTTTTTATTCGTTTATATCCGTGGTGTGCAAGTCATGCAAGGACAAAGTAACATGTTTGAGAGAGAAAAAAAAAAACGTCTTATTGTCGTGGCTCGTGTGTTTTAGCGAAGACAAAGAAAAGGGGAGCATTACGAAGTTGCCATCAATCAACACACGTGTTCCTCAGCAAGGGATGTGGTTAGTAATTCCGTAAGGTTCTGGTTAGGAAGGCCGCAGTAAGACATGCAAGGTACGGCCTTCCTACGAGCGGTAGGATAGATTACGTTTGTTCTCATTAGTGTTCATTCAGTTAAGTTATAATATTTTCCAGTAAAATTTTCCTCGTGTCTGTTTTCCTTAGATATTTGTTTCGTTTACCCATTTATTTAATTGTTTATTTGCCATATCACAGACACAAGGCACTCATGCACTAGTGTTGCAATACTTTATAACAACACGATAAACAACCACCACACACTCAAACAGCGTCCCCTGTCTTCCTGCGCCATGCTCGCCCATCCCTCCCTCTGTCCTGCCTCCCCCTGCCTCCCTCCATCCTGCTTCCTTCCTCCCCTCCCTCCCTCTGCCCTGCTACCTTCCCAGGCATGGTTTTCCCACCACACACATCCCAACTACTTCCCCCTCCCTCTCTATTGCTTGTTGAACACTCCCTATCTTCCCCCTCCATCCCCAAGAATATTGTTTTATTTATTTATTTATCTTTATGGGGGAAGATTGGAGTTGTGTTATTTTTAAAGTGTGTGTGTGTGTGTGTGTGTGTGCAGCCGTACAGAAATACAGTTACAGTAAATGTTTTGTTTTGGAGTTTTCCTCTTTCGATTTAAATCTTTACTATCCCTTTCATTTTACCTTCAAAACTGGTATTTAGTACTGAAAACGAGTAACGGTTTTTATGTAGTCCTTTCCGTGTGCGTGTGTGTGTGTGTGTGTGTTTGTGTGTGAGGTCAGGAACATTTTCTGTCCAAATGTAAGAAAAAAAAAAAAAAGCTCCTAAAGTGACTTTTCCCGCCGCAAGTTTTTTCTTCCGACCGCAGCTCATGTGGTGGAAAATTCGCGTAATTGCTTTGCTTCTTTGACATTCCTGTTTGTGTGTGTGTGTGTGTGTGTGTGTGTGTGTGTGGTAGGCAGAGAGAGAGAGAGAGAGAGAGAGAGAGAGAGAGAGAGAGAGAGAGAGAGAGAGAGAGAGAGAGAGAGAGATCCGTTCCAAACCTGTTAACCTAAGACTAACAAAACAACATTACCACCATCGTGAAGTGCTTGACACACAATCGGTGGCAAACATTTGCGAAGATCACGTGATCAGTGAGCGGCAATTACCGGCGCATAGCCAAAGTGACGCACATTATTCATGGCGACGCTTAGCAGCAGCTGAGGGATGGCGGGATGTCGACGGTCGGAGCTCCAGCAGTCATCTCATTAACGTTATTTTCACTCGTGTCTGTTCAAGGATATTATTTTAGGAATGATGTCAGTTTGTTGCATCAGTTTAACCGTTGCACTGTAATACCCAGCAATTCACAGTGCATGCCAAGAATTCACAACGTTAAAGGCACCATACAAAATCTTTACAATCACTTACATCAGCTCATTAACGTTATTTCCACACGAGTCTTTGCTCAGGAACTTTAATGTAGGGATAATCTCCATTTGCTCCATGAGTTTGGCTTTCAATGCGATAACCAACAGTTCTCAGCAGTAAAGACGTTACACAACATTTTTAGAAACACTTACGTCACCTCATTAACTTTATCTCCACAAGAATATTAATGTGTGATTAACCTCAATGACCTCCCTTTCATTGCGATAACCGACAATTTTCAGCACCAAACGCACTGTATGAGATCTATACAAACACTTACATCAACTCATCGACGCTATTTCCACACGAGTCTCTGCTCAAGAATATTATTGTGGGATTTTTTTTTTTTTTTTTATGTAGGAAGGACACTGGCCAAGGGCAACAAAAATCTAATAAAAAAAATGCCCACTGAAATGGCAGTCCCATAAAGGGGTCATATAGCAGTAGTCAAAAATTGATGAATAAGTGTCTTGAAACCTCCCTCTTGAAGGAATTCAAGTCATAGGAAGGTGGAAATACAGAAGCAGGCAGGGAGTTCCAGAGTTTACCAGAGAAAAGGATGAATGATTGAGAATACTGGTTAACTCTTGCATTAGAGAGGTGGACAGAATTGGGGTGAGAGAAAGAAGAAAGTCTTGTGCAACGAGGCCGCGGGAGGAGGGGAGGGATGCAGTTAGCGAGATCAGAAGAGCAATTAGCATGAAAATAGCGGTAGAAGACAGCTAGAGATGCAACATTTTGGCGGTGAGAGAGAGGCTGAAGACAGTCCGTTAGAGGAGAGGAGTTGATGAGACGAAAAGCTTTTGATTCCACCCTGTCTAGAAGACAGTTTCCTCCCTTTCATTCCTTTAACCAACAATTCACAGAACTTCAGCCACTGCAGATCATCACAAACACGTACAGGAAAGGAAAGAGGGAATACACGAGCTATCCAGAATTTAGCCTATATAATGTTTAGAGATGGCTGTAGAACAAAAGGGATCATCTGAGTGCTTTGCGATGAAGGGAAGGTGTACCAGATGGCAGTGAGAGGGTTACGTCAGCAAGCTTGTGTGACGGGAATATGAAGGCAGTTGATATTAACTAGTCATTGGTGTTGAGATATGAATAGGTTTGGCTAAATCTGCCCCGCCTATCAGTCACAGAGCTTTGGTGTGGCTGGAATGTAAAGACGGTAGATAATTACCACTCAGTGGTGTTGAAATATGTATAAGTGTGACTAAATGTGCTCCACCAATTAGTCACCAAGCTCTTGTGTGGCAGTGATGCGAGGACAGTGCCCACTCACAACTCATTACTGCTGAAATATGAACAGGTCTGGCAAAATCTGCCTGTCAGTCATGAGTCTTTCCTGTGGCAGGAATGTGAAGGCAGTGCACATTCATAATTGATGTTCAATCACAAATGCGTCTCACGTAACTTGTCTTGCCAGTGTAAGTCGAGAAGCTTCTGTTGAACTGCAATTATACATTCTTAAATCATCACTGTAGTATTACGAGTAGGTTGTGAGTAGGTATGGCGTAATGATAGTCCACTGATGTAGCATGACTAGTATTCCCTTGTATTGTGAATTGGTAGAGTCATGTTTTAATGCAGAATAACCACCATTTATTTATTTTCTATTATTGTCAACCATTAAAATCTCGTTGGTAGTCTAGTGGTGCAGGATAATCAATATTTTTTTTCTATTAGTCTTAATCGTTAGATTCTTGTTGATGTTCTATTAATGTGGTATGGCCAGCTTTTTTTTTTTATTGTTAATCTTTAAACTCTCCTTTATATTATATTGATGTAATATAACCAGTATTTCTTTATTATTGTTATTGTTATTTTCTTTGTTATTCTTAATCGTTAGACTCTTGTGGTACTTTGTTGATGAAGTATGGCCAGTATTTTTTTATTGTTAATCATTAAACTCCTCTTTACATTCTTCTGATGTAACCAGAATTTTTATTTTTTTTTTAAATTGTCGTCGTTAAACTCTCCTCACTATTCTCTTTCAAGTCTGGAAACGACAAATTTGGACAGACCTCACTTCTGTTTTTGGCGCTGTTACGGTTTTCACTTCCGGCGTCCCCCTTGTCTCACAGCGGCCATTTCTCTTTCTCAGCGGAAAAATGCAACTTGAAGCCCACCACCTGAAGGCCGCTGAACGCCCTGACCAGAGCGGCAGTTGTGTGAAGTACTGCCGCCCCGCCGCCGCTGTCTGGGAGTGTGCTGCCTTTTGGATCAAAGTAAGTGTTACTCCTCGTTCTTTTGAGATAGAATTCTTGTGGTTATTGAACATGTAATTGCTAGAGGTGGTGGTGGTGGTGGTGGTGGTGGGGGAGGAATAGATGTAAATTGTAATTCCTATTCACCTGTTCATTTTTGGTGAGTTATTTATTTATTTTATTTTTATTTATTTTTATTTATTTATTTATTTTATTTATTTTATTTTTTTTATTTATTTTTTCTTTAATTTATTTACTTTTTTTTTTTTTTTTTTTTTTGTGTGTGTGTGGGAGTTGTCATTCAGAAACACGTAATGGCCACGGTAGTTTTTCGTGCTCAGAAAGAGAAATGCGCAGAAAAGCTGGAACTGTGATTGTTGTTGGCGTGCACTTGTAACACTTGTGATAAGGACAAGTGGTATTTCTAAGGCTTTTCAGTTGCAAGTCGCGTGGCTCAATAAGACCTGGAAAAGACTGTGGATTTGTGCTATTGGGGAAAATATCTCGGCTAAGTTCAGTGTATTTGCCTTTTATTGAATACGTTCCTGTTTCTGGTTCTGCTGAGGAGTCGTGTGGACATTTAAGAACATGACGT
>NW_026973721.1:547500-574874 GCF_035594125.1 Scylla paramamosain
GGAGGAGGGGAGGCATGCAGTTAGCAAGATCAGAAGAGCAGTTAGCATGAAAATAGCGGTAGAAGACAGCTAGAGATGCAACATTGCGGCCGTGAGAGAGAGGCTGAAGAAAGTCAGTTAGAGAGAGAACTTGATGAGACGAAAAGCTTTTGATTCCACCCTGTCTGGAAGAGCAGTATGAGTGGAATCCCCCCCCACAGACATGTGAAGCATACTCCATACATGGACGGATAAGGCCCTTGTACAGAGTTAGCAGCTGGGGGGGTGAGAAAAACTGGCGGAGACATCTCAGGACACCTAACTTCATAGAAGCTGTTTTAGCTAGAGATGAGATGTGAATTTCCAGTTGAGATTATAAATAAAGGACAGACCGAGGATGTTCAGTGTAGAAGAGGGGGACAGTTGAGTGTCATTGAAGAAGAGGGGATATTTATCTGGAAGGTTGTGTCGAGTTGATAGATGGAGGAACTGAGTTTTTGAGGCATTGAACAATACCAAGTTTGCTCTGCCCCAATCAGAAATTTTAGAAAGATCAGAAGGCAAGCGTTCTGCGGCTTCCCTGCGTGAAATGTTTACCTCCTGAAGTGTTGAACGTCTATGAAAAGACGTGGAAAAGTGCAGGGTGGTGTCATCAGCGTAGGAGTGGATAGGAAAAAAAAGTTTGGTTTAGAAGATCATTAATGAATAATAAGAAGAGAGTGGGTGACAGGACAGAACCCTGAGGAACACCACTGTTAATATATTTAGGAGAAGAACAGTGACCGTCTACCACAGCAGCAATAGAACGGTCAGAAAGGAAACTTGAGATGAAGTTACAGAGAGAAGGAGAGAAGCCGTAGGAGGGTAGTTTGGAAATCAAAGCTTTGTGCCAGACTCTATCAAAAGCTTTTGATATGTCCAAGGCAGCAACAAAAGTTTCACCAAAATTTCTAAAGGAGGATGACCAAGACTCAGTAAGGAAAGCCAAAAGATCAACAGTAGAGCGGCCTTGACGGAACCCATGCTGGCGATCAGATAGAAGGTTGTGAAGTGATAGATGTTTAAGGATCTTCCTGTTGAGGATAGATTATAAAACTTTAGATAGGCAGGAAATTAAAGCAATAGGACGGTAGTTTGAGGGATTAGAACGGTCACCCTTTTTAGGAACAGGTTGAATGTAGGCAAACTTCCAGCAAGAAGGAAAGGTAGATGTTGACAGACAGAGCTGAAAGAGTTTGACTAGGCAAGGTGCAAGCACGGAGGCACAGTTTCGGAGAACAATAGGAGGGACCCCATCAGGTCCATAAGCCTTCCGAGGGTTTCGGCCAGCGAGGGCATGGAAAACATCGTTGCGAAGAATTTTAATAGGTGGCATGAAGTAGTCAGAGGGTGGAGGAGAGGGAGGAACAAGCCCAGAATCATCCAAGGTAGAGTTTTAAGCAAAGGTTTGAGCAAAGAGTTCAGCTATAAAAATAGATGTGATAGCAGTGGTGCCATCTGGTTGAAACAGAGGAGGGAAAGAAGAAGAAGCCAAGTTATTGTAGATATTTTTTGGCTAGATGCCAGAAGTCACGAGGGGAGTTAGATCTTGAAAGGTTTTGACACTTTCTGTCAATGAAGGAGTTTTTGGCTAGTTGGAGAACAGACTTGGTATGGTTCCGGGCAGAAATATAAAGTGCATGAGATTCTGGTGATGGAAGGCTTAAGTACCTTTTGTGGGCCACCTCTCTATCATGTATAGCACAAGAACAAGCTGTGTTAAACCAAGGTTTAGAAGGTTTAGGACGAGAAAAAGAGTGAGGAATGTACGCATCCATGCCAGACACTATCACCTCTGTTATGCGCTCAGCACACAAAGACGGGTCTCTGACCCGTCTTTGAAACCAAACACTTTTCATCAATTGTCATAAATATCTGGAATTGTCTTCCACCAAGCGACATTAACTCAGGTACTGTTGACTCATTTAAAACCCGGCTTAACAAGTGTGTAGACACTAATTCCCGATTGTCATTGTTCCTGTGTGAATAACAAACACGTTCACTCCGCATTACCTGTCACCTGATGGGTGAATATATTTCACTAAGGAAGAGAAGCAATTACTATTTAACAACGATAATATATGAGTCAGAATAGAGAGACATTAGTGATGGCTTGTTCCTCGGCGAATTTCTGCTCACCCCGTCACAGTAAGGATAAAAAGAATGGAGTCCTTGCAGAGCAACTCACCCATCACTATAGTCTACTTAAAATGTGCCCCAGAAAATCATGATTTAAGGTAGAGGAAGTGCCTCATCAGATGTCACAAATAACAGGATTGCCTGTACAGTGTATTTGCTAAAAGTAGTCATCATTTCTTTCTTAGTTTCTTCTCAAATTCCATTTTTTTTTTTTTTTTTTTTTTGTATAAGACATGGTACCATTTCCTTTTTTCCGGCCAGGCTTGGCTGGAAGAGAGGGGGATTGGAGGGCAGGAGGAGCTTTCTTCTGTGTTATCCTGTCTCTCCCACTAATAGAGTACAATAGTTACCCAAACAGACTTCTAAGAACCTCATGGTCTGTTGCTATTTGGTCTTCTTTTGTATTCTTTTAGTTCCTCTTTCTGCGCTATCATGTTTTCTCTCCCACTAGTTAGCGTAGATTAGTCACCCAAACAGCCCAGTAAAGAACTCAGAGTATGTTGCTGTTTGGATTTGCTTTCCAGCGTTCCAGGAGGCGGCTAAAGACCCAAGGAATGCCCGCCGCTGTCAAGTTCTCTGACCTCACCTGCTGCTGTGTGCACTCCATGACATACTCCCACAAGTCCACAAAAATTACTTAATTATCGCTGTGAGAATGAATGTTCACCCTCTCTGCCTGACTGACCCTGGCAACTGTTCCGGCAACTGACTGACTCTGGCAACAGACCACCAAATTGACTGACTAAGTAAGATCAACTCCAACTGTACCGACCACCAACCTAACTGATTATGGGGAGCAGGGGAGGTGTGAGTGTGCTGTACCTCCTACTCTCCCCACTCTGACCCTGACTACAGACCTGACTGATCCTAATCCCTACCCACCCCCCCCAGTCTGACTCTGACCACCAGCCTGACTGACCCTGGCAACTGATCTTGGCAAAGTGAGTGTGCAGCACTTCCCTGCCACCAACCTGACGGACTCTGGCAACTCCAAAAACAACTAACCTGACAACTTCAGACTGACTCCAGGGAGGAGAGGAGGTGAGTGTGCAGCACCTCCCTACTCCCCAATCTGACTGACCACCAGCCTGACTGGCAACAGACCACCAAACTGATTGACCCATGGGAGGTGAGTGTGCAGCACCTTCCTACCCTTCCCAGTCTCCCAGTTTGACTCTGACCACCAGCCTGACTCATCCTGGCAACAGTTATAGGGGTAGCAAGGTAGCCGGAGCCTGATTGACTGATGCCTCTCTTGAAAGCGCCAGGCACAAAATAGAGAACACAGTAAGAACACACCTACCTGTGTTCATGAATAAGCCAGGAGTACGTTGGTAGGGTACTGTCTATCGAAATACTGTATATTGTGTTGTGATGTGTGATCCAACGTGCACTCATTGATTAATTTTATAATATGAAAAAAAATAACACTTAAATGACATTCAACTATGGTGAAGTGTGATGACTAATAACGATTAGCTTGTCATGACATTGCTGCTAGAATAACATAATGCCTGCACAGCGAAAGTCCTTCCCCATAGTTATGATGTAGGGACGTGGGTATATGGTGCACGTCATGAACACGGCCACTTCTTTGTGCCAAGAACGTTTTCATAATGTCTTGTTAGTATTTTTGCACTCACTCCTCAACCCACCAATCTCAGCTAGTGTACAGTGGATTGGGGTCAGGTTTCAGATGAGACGTCGGGAGCTGTATGGCCTTAGGCCTAGTTGCCTAGCATACACCGTTACAAGTAACTCTCTTCCACTGTCGGTATTCTCACATTGCAATTAAATTCGTGGAATTCGTTTCCGTCTTTTTTTTTTGGCCAAGCGAAGCACTGACGAAGTACATGGCACTTGTGTACACAGATCGCCACTCCAGTAGCCACTATAACTCAGTGCTCAGTACATAGCGTGTAATATTTGGTAAATTTGGAAGTGGTGTTTACTGCACATTTTGTAATCTTGAATGTACTGCCTTCACCTCCACCCATCACTCACGCTCACTTAGGCCTTCAGGTGAGGTACATCGCATCCCTAAAGTCCATGTGCGCGGCACTTGGTATAAAGCACTGTGCAGGATGTGCTTTATTAAAGTTAACTTTTCGATGCTTATTCTTGAGTTTACTTTGTCATCCATAATCAATATTATCATTATTAGTAACAATTATCATTCCAGTGTGCACCTTTATCTGGTGAACATAAGAGAAGAAACATACAAACCTCGAGACACTTAAGCGGAAAGCATCCTACACAACACAAATAAGGACATCTACATCAAGCAATCCGTGGTTCTGTGGGCTGAGTCATTCTCGTGCTGCAGGGTGGACAGGTGTAATGGTGTGTTGTGTTGCTGCTGTTGTTGTTCGTGTGGTGGTGGTGGTGGTGGTGGTGCAGCACAGGGGAGGGTTCCAGGAGGTGGCTAAACACCTAAGGAATGCACGCCGTTGTCAGGCTCTCTGATCTCACCTGCTGGTGTGTGCACTCCGTGACATACTCCCACAAGTCCACAACAATTACTTAATTATCGCTGTGAGAATGAATGTTCATGTTCGAATCAGCAGCAGTTTTTCGTATTGAACTTTTGGTGTTGCATGAACACTGGAAGGGAAATCATGTATTCAAATATATCTACGAGTACTTTACCGTAGCGCGAGTCTAGTGGATAGAGTGACAGTCTTGGGAACCCAGGGTGTGGTCCAATCCCATACAAAATATTATAAATAAATAATGTGATAAAAAAGTCATTCACATTATAACTCTTTGATACATATTAGCGTGAAGATAAGATGGGGAAACAGACCAACTTTACAAACTTTATTTAAGATTGGCGTGAGGGAAGTGAGGGGCGGGTAGTTCGAACCCCCCTCTCTCAGAACTTACAAAAAAACTTCAAAGATCATCCTTCTATCGCCATGTGTGCCTCAGACACACAGGTACGGTGATGGAGCTGCCCACGGGGAGGAGGGGAGGTGAGTGCACAGCACCTCCCTACCCTCCCCAGGGGAGGAAGGCACCGCTTTACCACCCCCGGGAGATCAAGGGAGGTGAGTGCACATCACTTCTCCTCTCTCCCCTGGCAAGTCTGCGGACTACCGGACAAAAGGGAATAAAAAAAAAAAACGAACTTATAATTTACACCACGTGTGCCTCAAACACACAGGTACGGTGATGGAGCTACCATCACCGTACCCTGGGGAGGGTAGGAAGGCAGGTGAGTACACAGCACCTTTTTACCACCCACGGGAGAGCATCACCATGTGTACCTGAAACACACAGGTATGGTAATGGGGCTGCCCCAGGGAAAAGGGGAGGTGAGTGCGCATCACCTCCCTACCCTCCCCAGGGAAGGAAGGGAGGTGAGTGCATAGCACCTCCTTACCATCCCCGGGAGAGCAAGGGAGGTGGGTGCACACCACTTCCCTTCTCTCCCCACCTAACCCTGACAAGTCTACGGACTAACAGACAAAAAAAGAATAAAAGAATAAATAAATAAGTAAAATAAAGATGAAAAAAAACAATAAAAATAAAAAATAAATAAATAAAAAGATATGGCAAGAGATTAAAAAGCTTTAGGACTCACCATCTTACCACCCTCGGGAGAGCAAAGGAGGTGAGTGCGCAGTACATACCTTCTCTCCCCACCTAACCCTGGCAAGTCTACGGACTACCAGGCAAAAAAAAAAAAAAAAAAAAAAAAGCGATACGAACTTACGAAAGACTTCAAAGACCATCCACTCTATCACCACGTGTGCCTGAAACACACAGGTGAGGAAGGCAGGTGAGTGCACAGCACCACCTAACCACTCCCGGGAGAGCAAGGGAGGTATTAAAAAAAAAAAAAAAAAGGTATTAACAGCAAAATCAATGTCAAATCAAAATGAGTGTAGACTTCCGTTAGTGGTTTGTACTCGGTAGTGCCGCCGTGGGCCAGTCTGCGGCGAGTAAAGGAGAATGAGAAATTGCTTTTAATCTGTAATCTAATGACACCATCATAATCATATTTGCCGCGTTTTTCATGAACCTGCTAAGTGCATGTGTTTCCTCCACACCGATCATCACACCGATTACCGATCATGGGACACAAAGTTATGGTGAGAAAACGGTGAAATTTGAGATCTTTATTGCTCTTACGTTTCGAAAGTAAGTCTTCCTCAAAGATACTCTCTGAGGAGGACTCACAGTCGAAACCTAAAAGAAACAAAGATCCCCTGCTTCATCTTGTGTTTCCTCATCACGACAATCCAATCCTTTGTCTGATCTACACAACATAAGTGTGTCATGTTACTCTACCTTTGTCCACGTCTGTCCCATCGTCACCATAATCCGCTGGGTCGTCGTAAGCATGGAACTCATGCAAGGGAGTGATAATAAGTCTGAATGTAATCTGAAATATACAGAGGCACGTCCTCTTTTTGCTCAGACGCATCATTGGGGCAGCAGGACACGCCTGAGAGGAGGGCCGGGAACTGCATGGGAATGGTGACATGGGAGTACTGACGGTCTCTTCTTTGTGTCACTGATGCATCAAAAATTAAAAGCTAGAGGAAAATTATAATCTGATGAAATAACTAATGTAAATAGACAGATAGATAATATTCAGTAATGTGATAGCATAGATAAATAAATCAATAGAAAACGGTCAAAAGAATGAAAAAAACAAATATATTATAATCATAAATCATCATGATAGATAAATAAAGTATATTGTAATCATTGTGTTTCTCATGGTCAGTAAACAGAAGTCGTCTGATCTGCTTAGAATGCTTGGGTCATTACTGTGCCCTGTAAGAAGGCTCTGCAGGTCACTGGTTTTTGTTTCGTGTTCTTGAAGATTTCTCTGCCTGGTCAGTTTGATGTACTTCTTCATTACTAAATACAGAAATGTTTGGCTGAAAGTAAACTATTAGTAATCTGTCATACTAGGTTACTGACTTGCACCCCCCTGGAGTGAAGAAGATCCTCGTGCACCTTGCGGCTCCCTTTGGTCTGCTTTGGCTGCTTCTAAGCCTCTGCAAACTTGCGGGCCTGCAGCCTGCCCCGCTGGGCAAACTCGGCCCGGGTGTGGGCCGCCCGTTCCTCCTCCTTGCCGTACACCTTCTTGGTGTCCGAGAATTTTACACCATACATTGTCATTTTTAGATTCTGCTCTGAGGTTTTGTTTTGTTTTTGAAATTTATAATCTTAAAAAAGTACCTGATTTCCAGTGTGTGCGATTCCTGGAGAAGTGAGATGAGACTTTAGAGGCGTGAGGGATGGGGAAAGAGTGGCGACGGCCGCGAGAAGGGATGAGGGAAGTGATCTGTGGTGATAGGTGATGATGGGTGTTGCTTGGGAGGTGTGAAGTGTTGCTGGTTAGTGTTTGAAAAGTATGCTTGAAATCCTTTGCTATATAAGGAATTGATTAGGAGGTACGGGTGATGGCTGATGGCGATAGGTGCAGGATCGTCAGAATAATGTTTTGCAAATGGGAAGTCTCATAGCATGGTGAATATAACGATGTTCCTCCCTTTGGATTTAACACAACACTTGGTAGAGAAAAAATAATAATGAAGTTTCACTCAAACTACATAGATTTGTGTGCTCTAATACCGAATGGAAGGAAAAGTATCCCTGATCCACACATTCTTATTCTTTCCAAATCAAGCGAAATGGTGTAGTGCTTTGATAACACTGAGCAACTGGCGTTCACGTGACATGTGTGGGAGGTTGCACGATTATTAACCCTTTCCTTCCGGCGCTTAAATTATTTTCCCGTTTGCTATGACGGCTAAAAAATGGTAAACATAGAAATTGTCAGAAAACTGTTTGAATACTAATAATTATTTTCTCTTTGTTATTCTGAACCCAATGATGTACTTTGTAGCTCCATGTGACCTCTGAAAGTTCAGTTTATGCCTTATCAAGGATTCCTCCTCCTCCTCCCGCTGTGTGATCCGCCTTCCAGAAACAGCCCGGAGAGCGATGACACCGCGCGCACACACACACTCTCTCTCTCTCTCTCTCTCTCTCTCTCTCTCTCTCTCTCTCTCTCTCTCTCTCTGACAAGTTACTTTCTACCATTCTATTATAAAATCAAAGATAATGTTCTGTCCTGCTCCATGGTGAGTTATGATCTGAGATCCTTTGCTCTTATCAGGATGTCTCTTCGCACTTATCATGGCGCTTTCCACCCGGCGGGTCGCTGGGGTTGCGAAGTGTCGCCCGGAGAAAGGGAAAATAGCTTAGTTACCGCTAAATTTCTAGATTTAGTGACAACACTACATGTGGAAACATGCCAGACACTTCCACTCACCATCTGACTCTAGCCGCGCTTGGACCTCAAAACTGAGGCGCGAAAATTCTTGATTACGGGTATGATCGCCGTCGCTACGGACGCATTGATGCAATCGTATATATATATATATATATATATATATATATATATATATATATATATATATATATATATATATATATATATATATATATATATACGATTGCCGGAAGGAAAGGGTTAAGGAACTCGTTAGTTAAAAAAAAAAAAATGCTATTCCTGTGCATCCCATGATGATACATTTATTCCTGCCTATTTTCTTGCTACGTAACTCCCTGCCTTTATCACTCTTAATTTCCGCAAGTCTGTAATTTCATTGCTAAAAGAATGAGAGAAAAAATACATGTTATAAGCTAAGGATGAAAGAAGTGATGTAAGTATTGGCAGCAAAATCAATGTGAAAGAAAAGCAGAGTGTAAACTTCCGTTACTAGTCTGTAGTCTGTAGTAAGTGTGCCTGTCACTTGCTGCCGCCTTTGGTCAGTCAGCGGCGAGAAAAGTAGAATGCGAAATGCTCTTAGAGATTATTCCGTGTTTTGCTTATCTTGCTTTTATTCTGTAATCTAATCACACCATCATAGTCAGAAGTTTTCTTTTGAGTGAACCGCAAACGCAGCAAGGCGTCCGTCACTATCTTGGGCAAATCAAAGTTCATTGCCTTGAGGATGATATTGTGTATGGAGTATATAATCAGTTGAGTAATTGCATCATAATTTAGTAAGATGATGCTTGGATACAATGTTATGTTCTTTCATAGTGGAATAATTTCAGTCCTCATATGATCATTCTTTGCTACAACTTCAGAAAGAAGATACATCCTTTCACCAATACTGAATACATATCACAGAAGTTGATGTTTTTAACATTATCAACATTATCATGGCACAAATATCATTAAACTGGTATTGTGTGTAAAGATATATACCCTCACAGCACACACACGGAAGCGGGTATTCTCATATTCTAGACAATTATTTTATTTGATGTGACGATGTACCGGCATGTTGCGTTTTGTCGTTGTGGTGGTGACTTGAGAGGTAGTCACTTGGTGGCAACGGATGATGATGGTGATGTGGTGCTGGTGTTAAAGTGATGTTGGTATAGTTGTATTCATGTTGTGATATTACGTTACTATGGAAATAACAAGTAAACGTTATGGTGTTCTGGTGTTGATGATGTGTGTGATGGTGCAGTGTGGTGGTGGCAATGCAGTGGTTGTGTTGGTGGTGTTCTTGACATGGGGAGGGTGGTGCCTCTATATTGTGGATGTGATTATGATTTTCTCATGCAAGGACTCACTGTATTGGTGTTGCATCCTGAGAGAGAAGAAGTGGAAGGAATTTTAAACACCCTGGATGCCACACTTTAATTTTTCACATATCACTGACAAATTCTATTCCTCGAAGTTCAACCGGATGGCGTCTCTCTAAGCACGCCATTGTCTTCAGCACGGCATAGGATGGCGTGAAATAAAGAATACGTCACGACAATGGCTATTTGTTTTTTTACGTGGCTTAAATAATTTCTTTAGTGCTTAAGAACTGTTCGTGTATAGATAAAAAACAAGTCTCGATAACGTAATTTATAAACAGAATATAATTAATACATAAACAAATAAGGGACGGGGAAATGTAATAATCTTGGCTGATGAAAGTCGCTTCGGATGGCAAGATAATGCGAGGTTTTAAAAATCTGCTGAACATTGTACTGATGATTGGCAAGTAGTTCCAGCAATGGGAGGGAAAAAAGACGCTGATCAGAAATGAGTTTAAAATTGATATCTTGGAAACATTTGCTGATACAAAATCCAGTGCGACCAGAAAGAAAATATGAGGAAGAGTTGAGTCTCGTGTGGCTCATCTCCCCGAGTGCTGAAAGAAATAAGAACAACACTAAACTAAATTGACCATCTTATACTCGTATTCTCTCTCTCTCTCTCTCTCTCTCTCTCTCTCTCTCTCTCTCTCTCTCTCTCTCTCTCTCTCTCTCTCTCTCTCTCTCACTGGACCCAATAAAACGCAATAAAATATACAATATTCAATGTATATTTCAGATTATTAGTTGTCAGAATATAACAGGACAAATTTTAAGATTTCTTTCCTTTTTTTTTTACATATGTAAAAATCTAAGACGTCTACTACATATGTTAGTAAATTACATTAAAAGAGATGGTGAAATCGTTTAAAGAATAACACGTGACCTTTTTTCTGTTTTTCAAAGGTTTATTATTGTTGACATGAAGCTTTTGAAATCACGAATTTTCAAGTTAATTTATCGAAAAAAATAAATAAATAAAAATAAAAATCAACTGAGAAAATTGTTGTCGAGCATCGTCTCCTGTTATGCTATAAAATCTTCCGTAACACTAGACTCAAAAGGATATTAAAAGATAATTATTTACGATATAATAAGATAATGAAAGTGCTCAGCTTTTATAAAATGAGGTCTTAGTTGTGGCATTTACATCTGCGCTATATTCCTCTGTAATGCTTTGTAATACCAAATTAAAAGGATAAGTATTTTCACTTCCCTCATAAAAGAATGGAAGAAGCTCCAGGCCATAATAGTGCAGCGCATCAGGATCATAATATCAGGAAATAAGGGCCTTACTGATTCAAGGATTTGGTGTAGGCTTTCCCTGACCACTGGCAGTGCTGTGTTTGAGGGCACACCCCTAGAATGGGCCATTTGTTGTTATATTTCAGTGTCCCTTACAGAACAATAAGCACGTAAAGGGAACGCTGCGTTATGGCACGAGTAACGCCCTGCCCAGTCACCATTGCAGAAGGAGTCAGGAAGTGCAGTATGCCAGAAGGGGATGGTGAATGTTAAAATGTTTTAATGCCTTTTCATTGCTACGTCTTAACATTTCAAACTGAGGCCTGTGTAGGTTCATGGTGCTGCATTGCTCAATAAATCTACTTGCCCATTACTCTCAAACGATTCAGCGTCTTATTTCAAATACATTAACTGACCCTCGGGAAAGTTTAAAGGAATTTCAAGGGTGGTCATGATTCTGGTGGTAGTTTAACAAGGCTTCTGCGCCACGAATGAGAACAAATAACCATGGAAACCCGACGAATAATGTGTGTTGTTGAAAATTTTCCTTACGAAAGTCCGCAACGTTTCAAAATACGGCAGTTTTATAAGAACGCGGATATTAATGAACTACTGGGAAAGGAGTATGTAATGACAGTAGTTTGTAAAAGTATTTTTTTTTTTCAGAATCTTGATGCGGTATTTGTTTGAGAACTTGTTAATTCAGGTGCCAGTATTAGTACTGTACACAGATGGAAAGGAAATGACAAGAAAATGGCTCAGAGCAGGAAAATTAGATCACACGACTATTAGATGTCTATGCCTTTTGATTACGAGCATATCGCAGGAACACATTATGATCCTGAGCTTGAAACATTACAAAACTTTACTGCTGTATAACTTGAATGGCAGTTTCCCTAAAGCGGTGATTGCAGGGAATATTCACGGCCTTACTTATAAGCCCGATAAAAAGTAAATAGAGACAAGACAGTATGTGCTTAACGCAACTCCTGCATCATACGAGGTAAAACACACACACACACACACACACACACACACACACACACACACACACACACACACACACACACACGTGCTATTATAACGTCACTATCTAAAGGATTTATGCGCCGCTCAGTGAGGTGCCGCGTTAAAGCGTCCCAAACAACACATTATTTCCTCTGTTTGCTTACACGAGCGACTAACTCAGTGCCAGTGTTGAGCAAGAGTTACGGGGGTTCTCCGCCACTATGTCACGCTGCTCCGCCTCCACATTTTTAGTCTGGCTCTGCATCAACACTTTGACGGCTTTTTGTTTTGCAAGTGTTAGGGTCCAACCAAGGTCCATCTAGACTGGTCAATTAGCCGAGCGGGCCCAGCGCGGGGGAGCAGGGGTGATGACGTCATCCACGCCACAACACCCCGCCACTCACAGTACTGACCACCCTTGGAGCCTGCTAGCTCTTCCCCTCACCCCCTTTTTTTTTTTTTTAACAGCATGACATATTAGCTAGATGCATTACTAATTGGATGAATAAATGGAATATTAAAGGGTCTATTGTAAGCACAAATATATTCATAATAATTATGGCAAACAGTAGTCACAATACAAAGAAAAATTAAGTTCACACCATTCATAATGTTAGCATAAATATTCACTATTTGTTATTAAATATAAACCACTTAATCGTAACCTAAACAACAAAGGCAAACAGGTAATATAGTCCTGGTGAAAAAATAAACTACATGTCATTCATGTGGTCACTTTCATTAGCTTTCTGTTTTGACCTTTGCATGACTTATGTTTTTTTCTTATTTGTCTTAATGTTATTATTTAGATTACTAATTCTAAAGTACACAGATATTTTGGCAAAAAATGATATGACATGATGAGGTACACCAAGTCCAACATTTTGTAATTCACGAACAAGTGTTTTGTAGCACTCTTTTCCTTCCTTGAGACTGTCACCGTGTATTACTTGAAATGTTTCTCTCATAGTTGTTAACTGGGAAAAGGTGTCAGCAGGAGCATGCAATCCACCTGTGTTTACTTCATCAATCCATGTTTTAGCCATGGCAGTAGGCCTACAGTCACTTGCTTTGTGGCCTAAGTGAGGATATTTTGTGTTAAATTTTTTAACAATATAACCACCAATGTATTTGAGAGATTCTTCTTCTATAACTACGTGGATTGCTTTCTGTGGATTAGAAACTGAGATTACACAGTCTCTTAGGTTTTCATCAATGTTATCATACTCATAATTTACATCAGGCCCAACATCCAAATCTTTGAAGCAGAGACTAGTAATGTACAGTTCTGATGCCAACTGCCTCTCATCAAAACATGAAACTTCATTTTCCCTTTTCTCAAATTTAGTTTTATTTGTCAAACAGTCAAAATTTGCTGCAGTTGTATTTGGTTTCTGAGCAAGAAGTGTAACGTCTTTCCCTAGGAGTAAGTGTTTGGTCGTATGTTCCTCGCATTTGCTGTATGTACCCAAATAAATGTTCCAGGCTGTCTTGATTTAGATTTCTAGTTAAAATATACCCAAGGTCGAAAGACTTTTGCAGCATTCTGTACAGTCCTGTTATTGACTGAGATGATAGTATCACTCCCTTCTGAAATTTATAGAGGCCTTTTGACACTGGGTTTTTTTAATCTCATTGATGTTATTACCTCAGTTATCCCGTTTAAAACACTAACCTGATGATCAAAGTTCATTCCAAATGCATTAAGTGATTGTTTTTCACTAAACTTATGTGAGGAATTCAGCACATCAAACCATTCATCAACAAGACCTATGAAGTCACCAGTTTCCTTCCAACATCTACTCTTCAACAGACCCCTCTCTCTCTCTCCAAGATATTTCAATGAACTAGAACATGACTTTGACATCAACTGAACTGCATACATAACTCGCTGTCGCTGTGGGTCCTCTATATTTACATGCATTTCATTTGATTTGTAAGCTAAACCATATTCAATTTTACTTGCTGTCATCATTTCACGAATACAAGAATCATTCACAAAGCTTCCATCGTGTAAATAAAACCCTGAATCGAGAAAATTGTTCCTTATCAGCTTTATCAAATGTGGAACGTCTGCAAAGACAAAAATATCCCGATCGGGGGCAGTTGAGTTTTTAAAGGAAATTTTTTTTTTTTGCCACAGGATCAATGCCAAAATGTTTCCACATCTTCAGATTACTCGATCCCAAGTCATGAACAATTGCAACAGCAGGGTATCCTGCACACTCAACCTCTTTTATTCAACTTATCAAAATTTCGTGCATGTCAGATATATCATAACCATAATAAATTGGCTGCTTTCATTTTGCTACAAGTCCACTCAGCATCACAAGCTGAAGTTTGTCATGAGGTTTGTAGAGTATATCCTTACCCTTATCATAACTCCATTCACTTGCGATGCTCATTTCATCTAGCGATATTACACATAATCTTCCTGTGGACTAACAAAATTTGATTTAGTTTTCATAAGTGACAAAACAGAATGCAGAATGCCAGGTTCACAATCAAAATTCTTGGCACGTTCATTTAATGTTGACTTAATGGCAAAGGAATGCCCTTCTCAGTTCTCAGATATTCATAACATTTGGGGCTCATGCTTCTCAGAGTTAATGCCGTTGATATGTCTTCATCTGGCCAGTGTCTAACATATTTCTTGCTTATGATGGCATCAATTTGTGTTTTGCTGAAAATGGGTCTTAAAATGTTTTCAATGATACAACGCACCACTTTCGTTTACTGATGGATCAGATATGTTTTTTTTTTTCTCTCTCTCTCTCTCTTTCAAAGTAGCATTCTGTTTTTTTTTTTCAGATCTTTATTCTCATTTTCCAGCTGCCGAATTTTGTGAAGCAGCAGTTCACAGACACTGCTGCCACTCGCATCACTTGTGCCCTCTTCTTTTTCACATTGATCACTTTCATTTATTACATTGGCAGGATGAGCCAACACATCTTGTAAGCTTGTTTCCCCACTACTTGTTGCCTTTGTAGATTTTTCAGTTGCGCTAGCTGGCAGTGCATCACTGTTGTTCCCTCTCCCGATTCTTGATTCATATTCAGCTTCAGACAATGTTTCGTGCACAGTTCTTTTGTGTCCACGTTTTTCTGTCCTGGCAGACCTCTCACTGCATCTTGCCCTTACACTTTTACCTGTAATTCATAAAACTAACATCAGCTTAACCCTCCCTGTACCAATACTCCAATTTCAGCCCCAACTCGTTTTTAGTAATAAAAGCTCGTTTTTCTGATAGAAATGCCATAGAAGAAAAGTCTTAGAATCAAGGCCAGTTTACATTGGCCTTGCTTAGATCCATTTCTACTATCAGAAAATTATACTTTCATCAGTGAAAACGAGTTGGGGCTGAAACTGAAGTAGGTTTATACCTAAATAACACTGGTAATGCCTTTGCTTCACAGGTAGGCTATATAGCACTATAAGCACCACAGAGGCATACAATAATCATTTAGAAAATCCATCAATTTAACCTACTTTGAGGTAAATTAAGTGGTATCTGTCAGTGTCCTGTAACTCTTGGGTGCCTCAGTGCCTAAGAGACGATGCTTTAAATCATCCTTGTAGTCAGAACTTGTAAAATGCATGGAGCATATCACTGCATTGTTTACACTGAACACATCACTTAGGGAACAAGCATGAATCCGCTGCTGTCTGCGATTTTTTTCCTTGGGAAACTTGAAATACTTAATGCCTAAACCTGCTGTTTTTCTTTTCGTGTTACTGCATCCAAACACTGAGCAATTGTTCGGCATGTTTAGTTGTTTACAGCACTGTGGAGAGTTTGATGAACACTCCAGCTAGCCCATTGTCCACAAGCGATATGTAAACAACAGGAAACTCAGGCGTCAGGCCAAAGTGCCCGAATATCCCGCCAAAAGTCAGTTGTCAGTGAGCACTGAGCTGGGGTGGCGCGGGAAGTGTGGCGTGGATGACGTCATCACCCCTCCTCCCCCGCGCTGGGCCCCGCTCGGCTGGCTGACCAGTCTAGAATCTCTAGATGGACCTTGGGTCCAACCAAGAATACAAAAAAAAATAGATAAATAAATAAAAAAAAAAAAAAATAATAATAATAATAATAAAAAGTCATAAAAGAAAGCACCCGGTACGCCATTCCCCCCACAAAAGGTATAGATTCCACAAAGTCGGCAGCTTATTTATGGAGATGCCTTGATACTCATCGTAGTTTGATGAAGGAGGTAAAACTGAGATAACTGAGATTCATTTTACATCTCGCATGATCTTAGTGACAGGTAGAGTGTAAATGGAACAAATTATTCAGTATCTCGGGAATATCACATGAATGTAATAACGGTAATGATTGATTAACAGGATTGTACTAGACACAGCGGCGATGAAATCTTTCCTCATATTCTAAGACTCATTGTACCCTCATCAGGAATACCTTCAAAACCGCGGAGTACGCTAGTCGCTTTTCCGTGAGTGTTTTGCCCATTAAAGATATAGACCACTCCCTGAGCTGTCACTAGAATCTTGAAAAACTTTTTAGAAAATTTTTCGAAATTCTTTAAAAAACACAAAAAACACCCCTAAAGCAAGTCAGAAAAAGAGATAAGACCCTAAAGCATTTGAGAATCCAGCGCCTTGTAGCGGGGGAGTACACGAGAAACAGTGACTGTTCCTCGAGACCCCCGCCTTTAAAAAGATATCACAGAACTGGGGGTGAGGGAGTCTTACTATTTGCAGGGAGCGAGGCAAGGCAAATACATAACACGTGGTAGTGATTGTCCCCCGGGCCTGGGTGTTGCCGCGAACGTTGCTGCTCCTTTACTTAACAATGCTTTCATGTTAATGGAGAAGGAATCGGATCCGCGCTTACGTTTTCCTCGAGCCTGTTGTTCATTTCATATTATAATTCCTCGGGTGGAAAGAATACCGAGAGAGAGAGAGAGAGAGAGAGAGAGAGAGAGAGAGAGAGAGAGAGAGAGAGAGAGAGAGAGAGAGAGAGAGAGAGAGAGAGAGAGAACCTGGAAGGGGGAATGGGAGGCGAGGATGGAGACCAAGGGAAAGAAATGAGAGGAAAGTGAAGATGAGAAGACAGTGAGGAAGGGAAGAAGACAAAAGTGAGAAAGGGAGAGTGAGAGAGAAATAGAGGAAAGATAGAAGATGATGGAGCGTAAAGGATAAGAAAGGAAAGGAGAGGAAAGGTGAGGAGACAGTGATAAAGAGAGAGAGAGTGAGAGAGAGAGAGAGAGAGAGAGAGAGAGAGAGAGAGAGAGAGAGAGAGAGAGAGAGAGAGAGAGAGAGAGAGAGAGAGAGAGAGGATGGAAAGCAAAGGAAATAAAGGAGGAGAGACAAGGTGAAAATATAGTGAGGAGGGGAAGGATAGAAGTGGGAGAAAGGGAGAAGAAGAAGGAGGATACGGAAAATGAATGGGAGGAGAGGAAGTAGTGAAAAAAAAGAGAAGAGGGGAAAGGAAAGAAACGGAGAGGAAAGAGAAAAAGAGGAGGGAGGATATATGAGGAAAGAGAGAAGGGGGTGTGAATAGAAGAGGAAAGGGAGGAAGGAGAGAACAAATGAAGGTGAGAAAGGAGGAAAGAATATGGATGAGTAGGAGAGAGAGAGAGAGAGAGAGAGAGAGAGAGAGAGAGAGAGAGAGAGAGAGAGAGAGAGAGAGAGAGAGAGAGAGACAGAGAGAGAAATAAGAAAAATACGAGAAGGAGGAGAGGAAAATATGAGGAGCCAAGAGAAAGCTAGGAGGAGGTAATAGGGAAGTGGAAAGGGAAGAAGGGAAGAAAAGAGGAAATTAATATAAAGGGAAGAGCGGAACCATAAAAAAAAAAAATAAGGAAAGGAATGGGCGAGGGAAAATGGTAGGAAAGGACACTTGATAGATTAACTGATTCATTGTTTGGTTAATTTTAATACACCGTAACAAAGTGAAAGAAGAGAAAAGGAAGAACGAGAAAACAGAAGAGAGAGAGAAGAGGAAGAAAGCAGAGAAAAGAGAGGGAAGAACTAGTGTTAAGGAAGAAAATCCATTTCGCTGTTGGTGTGAAAGGGATCGTAAAGACAGCTGGCCTTCTGGAAAACAATATCCGCTGCCTTATGAGCGGGGAGGACGTGTCGCTGCCCAGCCTGTAGTACCGAGGGGTGCCCTGGCTCTCCGCCTCCCGCCTCGCACTGCTTCCTTCATGCCCACGTTTAGGCTTTCAATCCCAAACTGAAAACATGATGGCCGATTTTTTTATTGTTGCTCAGTGAATAAGGAAACGTGATTAATAATTTACTGTATTCCAGAACCTGTGAGGCGCTGTTCTTTACAAAATATCTAAACAGACAGTTGGATCCTTATGATATTTTGACAGTGCATTCCCAAATGTGTTTAATTGAGGAGTTTACTCTTGGCAGTGAAGACGAAGCTAGCAAGAGCAGAGAAGACATTCTGACAGGGAAGGTTTTATATGACGTAGCAATGACGTAAATGAGATACGGGCTCGGAGAAAGGAAAGGAGGGGAGGGAGGGGAAGACTGGAGTGCAGTGAGGCAGGGGAGGGAAGGGAGGGGAAGGGAGGGGAAGACGGGAGTGGAGTGATACACGGTACAACTGCGTCACGTAAAAACTTCCCCTCCGAATGTCTTCCCTGTTCTTGCCTCCTCCGCCTTCAAAGCCAAGAGCAAACTCAAATGAGTTCATAAATTCCATTGGCCTTTTAGGTAAACTTTATCTGTTCGTTTTTCCTGCTTGTTACGACTTGAGCGATTTCAAGACAAGTATCAAGTCAACTCCGTAACTAAATTGACGATTTTTAGTTTGGAGGGAGAGGGAGACGGAAAGTTGACCGGGCATTTCCTCCTATTGGCACAGCCATTGTCCAGGTTCCTTGACACGTGAAAAAAAAAAAAAAAAAAAAAAAAAAAAAAAAAAATATATATATATATATATATATATATATATATATATATATATATATATATATATATATATATATATATATATATATATATATATATATATATATATATATATATATATATATATATATATATATATATATATATATATATAATAATAATAATAATGACAATAATCATGAAGTAAAGCAAACAACGTACACACACCTATAACAGTGAAGGCAAGATCGCAGGTACAAGCACAAGAATAAGACGTCAAATCGTATGAATAAAGGTCATTGGAAGCCTTACCGCTGCTGAATAGTGATGAGACACTAGAACTATGTGGCTGTGACTCTTGGAGGCTGTGGGGACACCATTGTTGCTGTGTTTCCTGATGATTCGCTCAGACTAGGCCGAGTTTGCTGTCGTTGCTGCACCGAAGAGGACCATCTCTTGAGAACATCACTGATATTTGACCCTCTCTCTATTATAGAGCATTTGATGGCAAATTATGGACAGACTACACCAAGCTGTTTGTCGTTGCTGCTGCAGAGACCACCATCTCTTTGGATATCACAATAATGTTTAGTTTCCTCTCATATTTCTCCCTATCACAGCGTGTTAGATGGCAAGTTTTGGACAACGCAGTAATATTTAGTGTACTCGTATTTATTCCCACCGCATTGTGTCTGGCAGCAAATTTCGTCTTTCAGGAAAGTCTGGCTATCATGATAACACATCTCTAATGTCTTTCTTCATCACAGCATGTCAGAGAGAAAACTTTTGGATATTACAATAATAATTCACGTTCCTATTTCAGTACGTTAGGCAGCAAATGTTGGACATCCCAGTGACAATATCTCCCTTTTCAAGTGTTTATCACTGCACGTCAGATAACAAGTTGTGGACGAAAGATCTGGTAGGAGACAGGAAAATTTGGACGAAAAATCAGATGATAGGGAGATTTAGCACAACCCTTGTATTGGTGATGAAACTGAGGCACCGAGCAGATGTATTTCATTTGTCTTTCAGATTTGATTTGATTTGTCTTTCAGATTTGACTTTCCTGTGCCTTGGAAACTGCGAAGACTGCATGGTATTCGTGGGGTTTGTAATTTATTGATATCCTTGATCCACACTCGTGAAAACAGATATAGTTTGCTTTGCCCTTGCGCCACGTGTATAATTATGTTAACGTAATAACATACAGGATTGAACTGAACAGTGCTGAGTCCAGTTTAAGAAGCTCGTACATTCTTTTTTTTTCCCTAACTGAATGTGGCGAGTGAAATTCATGAACCACTTCTCAGATGGCAGATATTGTTTACCCTTGCACCACATGGGTAAAAAATTCCTAATTCGATAATGTACAGTCCAGTATAAGATCAGACTTTCTCCTTTCCTGTTTAAGTGTGCTTATTGACATTGATGAACCGGAGCTCAGGAAGGCAAGGCAATATCGTGTGCTTTACCCTTGTACCGCTCGAAACATGCCAGGATAAGATGCAACATTTACTGTGATAACGACGTGTGTAAACAACACTAAACTTTCTTTTTGCTGAGTTAAGGAGTGTGTATAACGACATTCGTGAGCCACACCTCAGAAGGCCAAGCCAGTGCAGTGTGCTTTACCCTTGAAAACGTAATAAAAGATGCAGCATTTGGTTAGATAGCTCCCGGTGTAAGAGCATTCCACTTCCTTCTTTTCCTACTTAAGGATCTTGACATTCATGAAGTTCACCTCACAAATTCAAGCAAATATTGTATATTGTACCTCACAACACTTGAAAATATAGAATAAGTCGTAGCTTTCAGTGTGATAGCGTCCAGTGTAAGAATATCCGACTTTTTGTCCTCGTTTATTGGTGGATACATTGACAATCATGAACGCACCTCAGAAATCTAAACTTACATAGAATTCTTTACCGTTGTATCATAAAAAGAAAAAAAAACATACCAGAATAATATATATCAAACTCCATATTAGTCGCTGCAAGAGTACCCGACTTTGGCTTTCTACGTCAGGGTCGAAGTTACGCTGATTGGCATTTATGAACGCCCCCTTAGAAAAACAACACAGTATGCTTCACCTTACCACCACATTAAAAAAACAAAAAATCCTGATTCATGTGCAAATCTTGGGTGTAGCGTCCACTGTAAGAACTTTTTTTTTTTTTTTTCGTTAGAGTTGAGTTGATTTTTATTATCACTCGATTTTCTTTTTTTTTCTAGGAGGGACACTGGCCAAGGGAAACAAAAAAAAAAAAGCCCACTGAGAGGCCAGTCTCATAAGAGGGTCCAAAGCGGTAGTAAAAAGTTCAAGCCCTCTTGAAGGAATTCAAGTCATAGGAAGGTGGAAATACAGAAGCAGGCAGGGAGTTCCAGAGTTTACCAGAGAAAGGGATGAATGATTGAGAATACTGGTTAACTCTTGCATTAGAGAGGTGGACAGAATAGGGGTGAAAGAAAGAAGAAAGTCTTGTGCAGCGAGGCCACGGGAGGAGGGGAGGCATGCAGTTAGCAAGATCAGAAGAGCAGTTGGCATGAAAACAACGGTAGAAGACAGCTAGATATGCAACATTGCGGCGGTGAGAGAGAGGCTGAAGACAGTCAGTTAGAGGAGAGGAGTTGATGAGACGAAAAGTTTTTGATTCCACCCTTTCTAGAAGAGCAGTATGAATGGAACCCCCCAGACATGCGAAGCATACTCCATACATGGACGGATAAGGAAGGCCCTAGTACAGAGTTAGCAGCTGGGGAGGATGGGGGGTGAGAAAAACTGGCGAAAACATCTCAGAACGCCTAACTTCATAAAAGCCGTTTTAGCTAGAGATGAGATACGAAGTTTCCAGTTCAGATTATAAGTAAAGGACAGACCGAGGATGTTCAATGTAGAAGAGGGGGACAGTTGAGTGTCATTGAAAAAGAGAGGATAGTTGTATGGAAGGTTGTGTCGAGTTGATAGATGGAGGAATTGAGTTTTTGAGACATTGAACAAAATTTGCTTTGCTCCAGTCAGATATTTTAGAAAGATCAGAAATCAGGCGTTCTGCGTCTTCCCTGCGTGAAATGTTTACTTCCTGAAGAGTTGAACGTCTATGAAAAGACGTGGAAAAGTGCAGGGTGGTATCATCAGCGTAGGAGTGGATAGGATAAAAAAAATTTAGTTTAGAAGGTCATTAATGAATAATAAGAAGATAGTGGATGACTGGACATAACTCTAAGGAACACCATTTCTGATAGATTTAGGAGAAGAACAGTGACCGTCTACCACAGCAGCAATAGAACGGTCAGAAAGGAAACTTGAGATGAAGTTACAGAGACAAGGAGAGAAGCCGTAGGAGGGTAGTTTGGAAATGAAAGCTTTGTGCCAGACTCTATCAAAAGCTTTTGATATGTCCAAGGCAACAGCAAAAGTTTCACCAAAATCTCTAAAAGAGGATGACCAAGACTCAGTAAGGAAAGCCAGAAGATCACCAGTAGAGCGGCCTTGACGGAACCACATAATGGCGATCAGATAGAAGGTTGTGAAGTGATAGATGTTTAAGAATCTTCCTGTTGAGGATAGATTAAAAAACTTTAGATAGGCAGGAAATTAAAACAATAGGACGGTAGTTTGAGGGATTAGAATGGTCACCCTTTTTAGGGAACAGGCTGAATGTAGGCAAACTTCCAGCAAGAAGGAAACGTAGATGTTGACAGACAGAGCTGAAAGAGTTTGACTAGGCAAGGTGCAAGCACGGAGGCACAGTTTCGGAGAACAATAGGAGCGATCCCATCAGGTCCATAAGCCTTTCGAGGGTTTAGGCCAGCGAGGGCATGGAAAACATCATTGCGAAGAATTTTAATAGGTAGCATGAAGTAGTCAGAAGGTAGAGGAGAGGGAGGAACAAGCCCAGAATCGTCCAAGGTAGAGTTTTTAGCAAAGGTTTGAGCGAAGAGTTCAGCTTTAGAAATAGATGTGATAGCAGTGGTGCCATCTGGTTGAAATAAAGGAGGGAAAGAAGAAGAAGCAAAGTTATTGTAGATATTTTTGGCTAGATGCCAGAAGTCACGAGGGGAGTTAGAGCTTAAAAGATTTTGACACTTTCTGTTAATGAAGGAGTTTTTGGCTAGTTGGAGAACAGACTTGGCATGGTTCCGGGAAGAAATATAAAGTGCATGAGATTCTGGTGATGGAAGGCTTAAGTACCTTTTGTGTTTCCAGTCTTCGTACTTGTTCTCTTTGTGCTCCTCGTCCCAACCTCTTAACGATGACCAAAATATCTCCTGCTTTTTGGTTTTCCTTTCTAATCCTCCTCCTCCTCCTCCTCCTGGTCTGAATAAGTTCCCAAATGACAGACACGGCAGTGGTGATGCTTCTGGCGGTGGTGGTGATGGCAATGGTGCCAGTCTGCAGGTGATGGTTATGGTGGCGGTGGTGGTGGTGGTGGTGGCGGTGGCGGCGGCGGCGGCGGTGGTGATGGTGGTTCATAAATTCGCTTGATAATGAAGGTAGTTTGTAATGGTGAAGTTGGCAGTGATAGTTACCGGAAACGTACGTGTGTGTGTGTGTGTGTGTGTGTGTGTGTGTGTGTGTGTGTGTGTAGACTCTTCATACATAGCGTGGGAAAAAAAAAAACAGAATAAAGAAAACGAAAGCAGACATAACTATTTGACTTGCCTTTAACTTCCCAACCCCAGTGACTCGTTGTTTTGTCCAAGCTTCAACACCACCTCTTCATACCTTCCATATTTACCATTTACCTTCCCAACTCAAATGACTCGTTCCTGTACGAGTATCTTGGCTGTACGTGACGCAACAGAGGGCGGGAGTAGCCACTGGGCGCAGCGTATCTAAGAGCAGAGGAGGGAGAGGAAGGGGGGAGGAGTTGATAGGAGGATAGGAGAGAGGAGCGGAGTGGCAATTTCACGCTCAAGTCAGGGGAAGAGAGAGAGAGAGAAGGACGGCTCTTCACGGCTCAGCAAAGTCAGTAACGTGATACCCAGTGGTCTTGCATAGCGTCCCTACAGAGAGAGAGAGAGAGAGAGAGTCATGTTACTTATGTTTAGGTAACGTAACGTGATAAATGTGTTATGCAAGTGTATTTAGTATTATTACTACTGATAATTACGATGGAAATATCAGCAATAGTAATGATATAGTGATGATGATGATGATGATATTGAGGAGGAGGAGGAGGCAAACGTGATACTAATGATGATGATGAAGGAAAATAACAATAACAGTAACAACAACAACAACAGCAACAACAACAACAATAACAACAACAACAATACGAGAAATAAGAAACTGCTCTGATCCTTTACCACCTTACGACAAACACACACACACACACACACACACACACACACACACACACACACACACACCATCCAGGTCACTATTCCTAACAGATCAACAAAAGCATCATGGAAAAATACATAACAAAAAGCCAACAAAGAAAACATTGTTAATAGGACTTTTATGTTAATACACACCAACCACGCCTGAAAATAAATATTAATACTCTAATCTATCCACTATAATGCTCTGGTGTGTGTGTGTGTGTGTGTGTGTGTGTGTGTGTGTGTGTGTGTGTGTGTACAGTGACCACGCGTGACATTGTATGAAGGGCTTTGCGGAAAGAAATTTTAAAGGAGATAAGGAGGGGAGGAGAAGAAGACACACTGTAAATCTTGTGAACTAGAAAAGGGAGTGAGAGGAGATGAGGATTGCAAGATTAAGTTCCAGGCAAGATGACTAAAACAAGACGACCTTTTCCTCTTCTTCTTCTTCTTCTTCTTCCTCTTTATCTTCCCTCTTTCTGCTCCTTCCTCTCATCTCTCTCTCTCTCTCTCTCTCTCTCTCTCTCTCTCTCTCTCTCTCTCTCTCTCTCTCTCTCTCTCTCTCTCTCTCTCTCTCTCTCTCTCTCTCTCCGCATCCAATTTCAGAAACGCCTCCTCTTCCTCTCCTTGTATTTCCTCTTCTTTATCCTTGTTTATTGTTTGTCTTTCTCTCCTTTCTCTTCATTATATTTTTCTTATCTCGATATTATATCCTCTTTCTCTCTCCTATCCGCATTTTCTTCCCTCCTCTCCTTCCGTCTTCTCTTTCAATTTTATATCCTTTCTCTCACCTCTCTTCTCTCTCTTCTTCCTTTCATCTCTGTCCTTGCCCTCGTCTTCCTCGTCATTCTCCTTGTTCTCCTTTTTATTGTCCTTCTTTTCATCTTCCTCCTATTTCTTCATCTGCCCTCCTTTCTCGCTTCATCCTTCTCCCTTTACTCTTCTTTTCACATCACCTTCCTTGCCATCCTCCTCCTCCTCCTCCTCCTTCTCCTCCTCCTCTTCCTCCTCCTCCACCTTCTGTCAAATGAGTCTTGATGTGAATAAGTACAAAGTGCTTCATATACGTTATCGAAACGAGAAAGCAAAGTATATTATGAATGGTAGCCAACTTAAAAGTGTAGATAACGAAACTGACGTAAAGTGAACAGGTAACAACGAATTACTACTTCTGCTACTACTGCTACTGTTACTGTTACTACTACTGCTACTACTACTACTGCTACTACTACTGCTACTACTGCTACCATTACGGTTACTGTTACTGCTACTACTACTGCTACTACCACTACTAATACTACTGCTGCTACTACTACAGTCACTCTAAGGTTTCTTAGGACAAAGCGTGTCCTTTGTGTTGAGGGACAGCAAAGTGAAGGCTTCTCATTTGGGCCCCGCCTCACGTGCACGGTAGCCCGCCAGCAAGTCCTGCACGTGGGCGTGGCACTCCAGCACGCGTTTCTTGGGGCCTCTAATGTGAAGCTTGCCCCGCGGCGCGTCCCAAGTGTGGCACACCAAGACGCAGTAGTGGCGCGCTAAATACCGAAGGTGACACTCCCCGGCGCCAGCCAGCCTGTGCCTGAACCGAGGAGGCACCACGATGCTGCGCCGCACCAGGCTGTGGGCCTCCTCGCCACCTGCCTCCTGGGCTGCAGTGTCCTTTACAGGGGCCGCCGGGTCCTCCACGGGGGGGACGCTCAGCTGGCCTCCCTGTTCGACGCGAGCGTCCTCCTGCAGCGCCAGTGGCACCGCCTCCCGCGACAGGAGAGGCACCGGGACGCGGCCGTCGCCACCAGTGTCCGGGGAGAGCTGCACCTCTGTCAGCCAGTCAAACATTACAAGCAGGACGTGTCGTTTCAGGGGACAGTGCTGCTTTAGAAGCTTCTTCAGTTTCCGCTGTACAAGTTTGTAGTGGATCAGTTTGAGCTGATCCTCAGTGTGTCCCGTATAAGTCTGCAGATCCTTGGTTTCCTCGAGTGACTGATGGTGGCACCACGGCAGGAGGGAGAGGACGCAGGAGCACCCTATCAGCAGGGCGCCACACAGCGGCACCGCCACCAGGCAACACGCCGCCACCACCAGGCTTGTGTACAAGTCATCATGCTCTTGCTCGGCCAGCAGGATCTGCTCCTGCACGCAGGCCAGGCGGGCCTTCATGTTCACCACGAGGGCCACCAGCTCCCGCCAGTCGGTGACGGGGATGCCGCACTCCGACAGGGGGTCCCTTGGAGGGGCAGGCTTCAGGGGCCCCAACCACCAGGCAGTGGCCAGCCACTCCCGCACCTTCCCCATAGGAGTGGTGTGGGGACCGGCGCGCTGCCACGCCTCCACCAGAAGTCCAAGCTTGCGAGCGTCCATCACCACGCCCCACAAGGAGGAGGTGATGAGCGCCACCGCCACCACCACACTCACCACCACCACACAGATGCTGAAAGTCTTTGCGCAAGTTTTCATGTTTGGTTTGAATTGATATTGTGAGCAGAGGAGAGAAAAAAGCAGTGGTGAGGTGAATCACCATTTATGGATGGTGAATATGGAGAGTTGCCATATACACCATCAAACAGGTCACCTTGCAACTACTCCACCAACACCATCACTACACCATCACTACTACCACGTCTGCTGCTTTCTCATCAAAATAAAGTAATTTTTGGTAGGCGACTACGATACCTGATTTGACTGTTTGTTTCTTGATTATAGCTTTTGTTACACACTCGTCCATCGTGTGTCTGTTTGTCAGTCTTTCTTTCTTCCCTCTCCCCTTGGTTGCAGGTTAATTAGAGTTGAGGTGATTAACTGGCATTGATTTATTCTAATTCTTTTCATGAAATCTGTGGTTTGGGAGCTTGAGTATATAAGTACACACTGCTGAATCACAAACACACGTAACTTTTCAAGAAAAATATTGAGACCCTTCTTGCCTTGATCCTGTCCCGCAGCACCGTCACGCGTCACATCAAACCTTCCCCTGTCCCAATGTCTTCTCGGGTTTTGTCACCTTTGCCTTCAAAGCTAAGATTAAACTCCTTAATGAAACACACTTAGCAATGCAGTGTTGTCACAGTGTCAAACAAGCTGTGTCAAAATGCCATAATGATCCAGCTGTTTGTTTACAAGATGTTTGCGCAAAACGA
>NW_026973722.1:0-2500 GCF_035594125.1 Scylla paramamosain
TCTTCTTTCTGATAGATTATGCATTTTCCTCTCATATTCGTACATAAGTCATGCAATATTTCAGCTCTTTTTTTTCTTTTTATCGCATATTTTCTTCACGCCTTTTTCTCTCCTTTAATGGAGAATTTGTGTTGCAGTTTTCATTCTTCCCTAGCAATGGAATAAGTAGTTTTGTTTATCATTTTTATTCGTAAATGAGCGATGCATGCTTGTAGCTCTGTAGACCACACTCTACAGAACTACAAGGAGGAAGATAAAGGCAAGGAAAGGAGGAATAGAGGCGTGTAGAGTGGCTTGGTGGATGAATGGAAACATGGAAGGAGAGAACGGGGAAGAGGGAAAAAGAGAAGAAGCAGGAGAGTAGATGTGATGCATTAACTCTGAGTGATTGAAGGTCTGCAACGTGATGGAGGGAGGTAAGCGGGAGGGACGTAGGAGGGAAGGGAAGGAGGGAGGGAGAAGGGAAGAAGGGGCAAGTGAGATGAAAAAGAATGAGAGATGGAAGGAAGGGAGAGAGGGAAGAGAGAAAGACATTCGTTCTATCTTGATGAATTTTAGCTTCATTGGGTGTTGTTAAAGTCTTCAAGAACGTTTTCATGATTCCAGTGGTAAAAAAAAAATAAGGTTTGTTCATCATTAATTGAGGAAAAACTGAAAAAAAAAATAATATTAATGATGACTAAAAAAATATTCCTTATGAGAGAGCAACGCGTTTCAGAGATACTAGACTTTTTTATTTTTTTTTATTTATTTACTTTTTTTTTTACTTTCATGTATTTCTTTATTTTTCTTCTTTTTTTTTTTTTTTTTTTTTTTTGGCTTTACTGATGCTTTTTGACACTAATTTTTTTGTCTGGTTTCTGTGTCCGATGTTGACGATGATTTATTCCCTGTACAGCGCAGTGTGTTTCTTAACAGTAAGCAGTGACTTACAATATAAGGCACGTGCATATATAATCTACAATATCCACAACGGAAAAAGATGCGACCTTTCTCTCCCTTTCGTTTTCTACTCTGTTACTCTTGGCAATCGAGTTTATTGTTGCTTCTTTTCATGCCATTGTACGCTGGATATTACACCTTGTTTGTGTGTTGCTTTATCTCTTCATTTCTATCACGGTTCCCCTTACTCTCACCCTTCCCGCCACCACCACTACTTCCACCTCCTCCCCCTCCTCCTCCTCCTCCTCCTCCTCCTCCTTCTTCACTTCCTCCTCCCACCGTGCTGTACTCCGTCCTTTTCTCCCTCACACTTTTTTTTTTTGTCAGTATCTCTTAGTTCAGTAGATATCTGCTATTTCTTCTTTGCATGTATTTCTAGGTATCTATGTATTTTCCTTTTCTTCATCTTTCTCCCTCCTCTTGTCAAGGTATTTTTTTTCTGTGTATTGCTATATATATATTTTTTCTTATTATCCGTTCTCTTTTGTTACGTCATTGTGATTTATGTATATGTTTTATCTGTATTATTATGTATTCTCTCCCTTCTTCTGTCATGGTATCAGTTCTTCTCATGTATCTTTAATGCATACCTGTATAATCATCATTTCTTTTTCATCTCCTTTTTTTTTTTTTTTACATCCACCCCTATCTTCATATATCATCGTTATTTCAATCTTTTTTTTCTCTCTTCCAACCTCTTCTTTTCTTTCTCTTCTTTCAAGATTCCCCTTATTTTTCTTCTACAATTTTCTTTTCTCGTCGTATCATAATATCTTCTCCTTCTATGTATTACTACGTATTCATTCCTATGTATTTCACACTCTTTTCCCTCTAATCTTGGCACCTGCTCTGTCCATGTATTCCTACTTATTCCTACGTGCTTCCCATTTTTCTCCACCTTTATTATCTGCCCCTCATATTTATTGCCACTTATTTATGTATTTATTTTTTGTTTATCTTCTAATCTTAGTATCCGCTCTTCCTCTGTTATACTCTTCCCATGTATTCCTATTATTCATATGTATTTCCCATTCTTTTCTCCTCTTTCATAATCCTGGTGTCTGCTCTTCCCGTTTATTCTTATTTATTCCTATACGAGTATGTTCTTCTTTCGTTGACTTGCTCCTCATCCTCCTCCTTGTAATCCTAATTTCTCTCCTTTTCTTATGTGTTCCTACTGTTCATGTTTATTCCGTTTTTAGTTCCCTCTGCTCCCGTTACATTCAGGGACTACAAAACTAATTACGTAGTCTCTCTCTCTCTCTCTCTCTCTCTCTCTCTCTCTCTCTCTCTCTCTCTCTCTCTCTCTCTCTCTCTCTCTCTCTCTCTCTCTCCGGTCACTCACAACTCTGCAGGTTCACAGGTACACATTTTTTCATCACATATCTTCAACAGCTCGGCACTCTCTCCCTCCCCGCCGCAGCATGAGGATAGAAAAAATCTACAAAAAATCATATCTGTACTGGAAGTTTCAAAAGGTGGGGGATGGCAGAGTAGAGAAGTAGAAGGAAAAAGGTGGTGGTGGCGGTGCTAGCAGCAGCAGCAGCAGTGGTTGTAT
>NW_026973722.1:7500-20000 GCF_035594125.1 Scylla paramamosain
TGAAGTGTGTGTGTGTGTGTGTGTGTGTGTGTGTGTGTGTGTGTGTGTGTGTGTGTGTGTTGTTAATATCCACTTCCATTTGTTTCCCAGGTTGTGTAACTATTTTTTTCTTTCAGTGTGATGTCGTGCGCTCTGTTCCTTTCCATTCATCGCGCTGCGTTTTCCTCTCCCAAGCTTTGGCTCACGCTAAAGCCGCAGATACATTTAGATTTCTTTGTATTCTATACTAATGAAACACCACTATTGCCTTTTGCTTTGTTGTTGCTGTTGTTGTTGTTGTTGTTGTTGTTGTTGTTGTTGTAGAAATAGGATAATGGCCATTGAATGTCTTACTGTTCATTATGTTGTGATGCTTCGAACTTGCTGAAACTTAAACACATGATTTGATCTTTTAAGTTGTGGTGAAACTTTGAATTTGTTGAAGTCAGTTGAAGATTACACACTGGGATATTCTAATAGTGACGACATTCTGAAATGTTGACTTTGTCAGACTTAAACACCTAAAAGATATAGACTGTGATGAAACTTTGAACTTTTGGACCTTATCACACACATTGAAAAATACTACACGTTTTTTATTTATTGTAATAAAATTTTGAACATTTCGAACTTAACACAGCCTCACTTTTAAGAAACTAGATTCTAATGGAACTTTAAACTTATCGCACGTAACTCAACAGCCATCATTCTTAAGTATCCAAATTGTAAGAAAACTTTGATGAAATTTTGTACTCAGTACATCTATATACTTAAGAAACCAAATTATAATAAAAGTAAAAAAAAAAAAAAAAATTCGTACCAAGCACAACTAAATACCTCAAGGTTCAATTTTGTGACGAGACACTGAACTTCACTGCCACACTTCAAGATCCAAACTTGCAGGATCAAGGTCACAGCTCACGATACATTTTGGACCTACCTAAAAGCCAGCAAGATACACAAGCTGTTTGATGGGATGAGAAGCCATGTGAGGAATGAAACAAGAAAAAAAAAATGGAATATTGACTTTTAAGTTTGTTTATGGGATTAGAAACCTTACACTCTGGTTTTGCTTCTTTTTTTTCTTTTCTTTTTTGTTTTGTTTTTGTCTCATCTTTTCTTTCTTCCTGATTTTCATTCTTATTTTTATTTGTTATTGTCATTGTTGTTGTTGTTGTTGTTGTTGTTGTTGTTGTTGTTGTTGTTGTTGTTGTTATTCATTTGTTATTTTATATACTTCTCTTTTTCTTTTCATTGTTTTCTTGTTCTTGTTCATATTCATGTTTTCCTTCTTTTTGCTTTCCTTCACCAACTTATTCATCCTCTCTCTCTCCTCTTCCTCCTCTCCCTCTCCTCTCCTCTCCTCTCCTCTCTCCTCTCCTCTCCTCCTCTCATACCCTCTCCTCCTCATACTCCCCTCTCCTCCCACCTCTCCCCTCCACCTCTTCCCTCTCAGCATGCATATTAATCATCAGCGAAACCTTCTAAAAATCCCTCAATAGGTGACTCGACTTTCGTGAAGCCGTGCGTCTCACAGGTGGATCTTAAAAACTTGCTTGGATCTCCTCAGCCTTTTTCGGGAGCAAGTGGAAAAGGCTCGTGGACAGCAACAAGGCGGTGAATGGACACGAGAACAATTAAAGCCCGTTAAAAGTGGGAGTGATAGAGACGCTCGGGGACGGAAAAAGATCGGACAAAGATAAGAAGCCAAGGCCGAAAGTCCCGTGTTACAGTACGGGGCGAGCGGCCTTAGGGGAGATGAGGGCAATGTCCGGTGGTAAGGCGAATTATTTCAAGATGAATGGAGGGGAATGGCAAGAGAGGTGGTGACAAAAGAAGCCTCGTTGGCATCATGAGCACCTTTCCCGTGATGGCGGCGGCCGGGTTGGGAAAGAAACATCAAAGGAAACAACGATAATATTCATGTAAAGGGGAGGTGTAACAAGGCAGGGGGTGAGGGGGAAGTCTGCGATTTTTCGGGTTGTAAATGCGAGATTCACAGGAATGACACGATGCTTTTCTAAAATAAATGCCTGGAAGAGAGAGAGAGAGAGAGAGAGAGAGAGAGAGAGAGAGAGAGAGAGAGAGAGAGAGAGATATGGCGGGGAGAGAAACAAATACGAAGTCAGCCAGCTAAACAGACAGACAAACAGATATACAGCCATCCACCCACCCACCCACACACACACACACACGCACACACACACACACACACACACACACACACACACACACACACACACACACACACATACAAAGAAGCAGAGAGACAAACACTACAGCATAAAAAAGAAAATAAATAAATAAGGATTAAAGACGATAATTTCAGGACGTTCTTAGCAACACCATTAACGACAACACCACCACCACCACCAACAACAACAACAACAACAACAACAACAACAACAATAACAACAACAACAAAGACGTAAACACGCATGCATCATCATTATTTTCACTGCAGGAAACTCAACATTGAACTCGTACTTACAGGAGAGTTGCTTTATACCTCCTTTATCTCTCCATGTAAAACTTATTGACGGTGAAAACTTTTGTAGCAGCGGGTGAGGCGGAGAGGTAGAAGAGACGTGGTGTTTTTGTTTTAGCGTGGTGTCCCCCGGGGTGGAGCCAACCAGGGATCTGTCACGCTTCATCGTGCCGCGTCTCCGTCCCCAGTCCTCCAGCAGCCAGCTCTCTCCCGCTACCCTGCCAGATCCAGTCGCTTTTTCCCTGTCCCTTGCTTCACCTTATTGCCTTTCTCTCTTTCCCCCTTCTCTCTTTTTCCATAGCATATATTGGTTCTCTTCTTCGTTTTCTTATTCTACTCTTCCGTCCTCGTATTGTGTTTTTCTTCGATATTTCGTCTTTTTATCTTCTTCTTCTTCTTCTTCTTCTTCTTCTTCTTCTTCTTCTTCTTCTTCTTCTTCTTCTTCTTTTCTTTTTTTTCTCCTCGTAGTCTGGATGGCGTCTGTTCTCGTCGTCGCCATTCCTTGTATTTCTTTTCCGTCCCCTTCAACTCCAAAGACTCCTCCTCTCCTCCTCCTCCTCCTTCCCTCCTCCTCCTCCTCCTCCTCCTCCTCCTCCTCCTCCTCCTCCTCCTCCACCTCCTCCTTCTCCTCTAGCAGTCTCTACGTATCACATTTCGTTACTTTGTTTTTAATTTATTTTTACTCTAAGGGGGGGCTGAAAGCCTCGTCCTGTTTCTTTTTCATGTTCCTTTTAGTGTATTATTTTTGAGTACCGTGTCACACTTCTTTGTCTCATTTACTTCCAATGCTCAGGTCTTCTGGCTTTTCAACATTTGTTTTAATACTTTACTTTTCCATTACTTTTTCTTTTTTTTGGGGGGGGTTGATAGATCCCTAGATATTTTAGTAATTTCATGAAGTCACTAAGTGAAACAGTAATTTCACGAATTCCCTGAAAGTTTTAGGGATTTCACGAAATCACTAGTTTCACAATCTTACTGTAATATATATATATATATATATATATATATATATATATATATATATATATATATATATATATATATATATATATATATATATATATATATATATATATATATATATATATATATATATATATATATATATATATATATATATATTTTTTTTTTTATGTAGGAAGGATACTGGCCAAGGGCAACAAAAATCTAATAAAAAAAAATGCCCACTGAAATGCCAGTCCCTAAAAGGGTCAAAGCAGTGGTCAAAAATTGGTGGATAAGTGTCTTGAAACCTCTCTCTTGAAGGAATTCAAGTCATAGGAAGGTGGAAATACAGAAGCAGGCAAGGAGTTCCAGAGTTTACCAGAGAAAGGGATGAATGATTGAGAATACTGGTTAACTCTTGCGTTAGAGAGGTGGACAGAATAGGAGTGAGAGAAAGAAGAAAGTCTTGTGCAGCGAGGCCGCGGAAGGAGGGGAGGCATGCAGTTAGCAAGATCAGAAGAGCAGTTAGCATGAAAATAGCGGTAGAAGACAGCTAGATATGCAACATTGCGGCGGTGAGAGAGAGGCTGAAGACAGTCAGTTAGAGGAGAGGAGTTGATGAGACGAAAAGCTTTTGATTCCACCCTGTCTAGAAGAGCAGTATGAGTGGAACCCCCCCAGACATGTGAAGCATACTCCATACATGGACGGATAAGGCCCTTGTACAGAGTTAGCAGCTGGGAGGGTGAGAAAAACTGGCAAGGAGACGTCTCAGAACACCTAACTTCATAGAAGCTGTTTTAGCTAGAGATGAGATGTGAAGTTTCCAGTTCAGATTATAAGTAAAGGACAGACCGAGGATGTTCAGTGTAGAAGAGGGGGACAGTTGAGTGTCATTGAAGAAGAGGGGGTAGTTGTCTGGAAGATTGTGTCGAGTTGATAGATGGAGGAATTGAGTTTTTGAGGCATTGAACAATACCAAGTTTGCTCTGCCCCAATCAGAAATTTTAGAAAGATCAGAAGTCAGGCGTTCTGTGGCTTCCCTGCGTGATATGTTTACCTCCTGAAGGGTTGGACGTCTATGAAAAGACGTGGAAAAGTGCAGGGTGGTATCATCAGCATAGGAGTGGATAGGACAAGAAGTTTGGTTTAGAAGATCATTAATGAATAATAAGAAGAGAGTGGGTGACAGGACAGAACCCTGAGGAACACCACTGTTAATAGATTTAGGAGAAGAACAGTGACCGTCTACCACAGCAGCAATAGAACGGTCAGAAAGGAAACTTGAGATGAAGTTACAGAGAGAAGGATAGAAACCGTAGGAGGGTAGTTTGGAAATCAAAGCTTTGTGCCAGACTCTATCAAAGGCTTTTGATATGTCCAAGGCAACAGCAAAAGTTTCACCAAAGTCTCTAAAAGAGGATGACCAAGACTCAGTAAGGAAAGCCAGAAGATCACCAGTAGAACGGCCTTGACGGAACCCATACTGGCGATCAGATAGAAGGTTGTGAAGTGATAGATGTTTAAGAATCTTCCTGTTGAGGATAGATTCAAAAACTTTAGATAAGCAGGAAATTAAAGCAATAGGACGGTAGTTTGAGGGATTAGAGCGGTCACCCTTTTTAGGAACAGGTTGAATGTAGGCAAACTTCCAGCAAGAAGGAAAGGTAGATGTTGACAGACATAGCTGAAAGAGTTTGACTAGGCAAGGTGCAAGCACGGAGGCACAGTTTCGGAGAACAATAGGAGGGACCCCATCAGGTCCATAAGCCTTCTGAGGGTTTAGGCCAGCGAGGGCATGGAAAACATCATTACGAAGAATTTTAATACGAGGCATGAAGTAGTCAGGGGGTGGAGGAGAGGGAGGAACAAGCCCAGAATCGTCCAAGGTAGAGTTTTTAGCAAAGGTTTGAGCAGAGAGTTCAGCTTTAGAAATAGATGTGATAGCAGTGGTGCCATCTCGTTGAAGTAGAGGAGGGAAAGAAGAAGAAGCAAAGTTATTGGAGATATTTTTGGCTAGATGCCAGAAATCACGAGGGGAGTTAGATCTTGAAAGGTTTTGACATTTTCTGTTAATGAAGGAGTTTTTGGCTAGTTGGAGAACAGACTTGGCATGGTTCCGGGCAGAAATATAAAGTGCATGAGATTCTGGTGAAGGAAGGCTTAAGTACCTTTTGTGGGCCACCTCTCTATCATGTATAGCACGAGAACAAGCTGTGTTAAACCAAGGTTTAGAAGGTTTAGGACGAGAAAAAGAGTGAGGAATGTACGCCTCCATGCCAGACACTATCACCTCTGTTATGCGCTCAGCACACAAAGACGGGTCTCTGACACGGAAGCAGTAGTCATTCCAAGGAAAATCAGCAAAATACCGCCTCAGGTCCCCCCAATTAGCAGAGGCAAAACGCCAGAGGCACCTTCGCTTAGGGGGATCCTGAGGAGGGATTGGAGTGATAGGACAAGATAAAGATATGAGATTGTGATCGGAGGAGCCCAACGGAGAAGAAAGGGTGACAGCATAAGCAGAAGGATTAGAGGTCAGGAAAAGGTCAAGAATGTTGGGCGTATCTCCAAGACGGTCAGGAATATATATATATATATATATATATATATATATATATATATATATATATATATATATATATATATATATATATATATATATATATATATATATATATATATATATATATATATATATATATATATATATATATCACGTAACATAAGAACAATTAAACCTAAAGTGAATGAATACAGAGACGACAGAGATTGAGGCCGAAAAGGAACAATAGATGGAGCAATACTTGTGTGAGTGCAAACAGGCAGAATTAGACGGGTGGATAAGTTAAAGTCTGAAGAAGATATATGCGAATAAGCAAATGATAAATAAAAGATAAACTTATGGAAAGCCAAGAGAAACAAGCAGATAGAGGAAGAAAACGTATGAGATCAAAGTGAACAATAAAAAATAAAAGTGAATGATTAAAGCGATAGATCGAAGCAAGCAAAGAAAACTTAGATCATTAAACACAAATACACACATACACACACACACACACACACACACACACAAAAAAAAAAAAAATACTGATGAAGAAAAGCATACGAAAGAAACCGAAGAATGAAAATATGTACATAAACGAGAAAAGAAAAAAAAAAAAAAATGGACCGCTAAGCAAACACTAACAAATATACGTTCTGGTATCATAATAACCTTTTTTTTATATTGATCTTAGAAATGGTTATTATTATAGTATCCAAAATTAGGAGATCCATTTTCGTGTCCTTTATGTGTGTGTGTGTGTGTGTGTGTGTGTGTGTGTGTGTTTGCATGTTTAGTACGTATGTTCGTCTGTCCTTAGATAAAGTCAGGCCAACTTCCATGAATAGCTAAATTATCTCTTTCACCTTCAGCTTTCTTCTCCAATTTTGTTTACCGTTCTTACTCGGGAAATCGTAAGGCTGAAATGACTGTATTGTCACGCTCGAAGGCTGAAGACTGAAACAGAAAAGATAGGTGGAAGCGATGGGTTGCAATGTTCAGAGAGAGAGAGAGAGAGAGAGAGACAGAGAGGATTGAAAGTATAGCCCTTCATATCGCCCATCACCAAATCCAACTGATCGCCAACGGGGAAGTGAGTGACAAAAGTCAGAATACTCCCCCTTGATGCCTCCCTCCCCCCTGATGACTCCCCCCTTCAGTTCTCCCCCCTCATGCCATCCTACCGCTCCTAAAAAAAAAAACCGTTTCCGGACATGACAAATGATGTTGGAATGTTAACTTTGCTATTGACGAGTGTGGGAATTCTCTCTCTCTCTCTCTCTCTCTCTCTCTCTCTCTCTCTCTCTCTCTCTCTCTCTCTCTCTCTCTCTCTCTCTCTCTCTCTCTCTGCTATTTTAATTTTCGTTTCCCACTTTTTGTTTTGTGTGTTTTTATTTATTTACTTTCTTTGTCTGTCTGTATTTCTGTTTGTTGATATAACTTCAGTCTGTATCAATTACACATGCGCGCGCGCGCACACACACACACACACACACACACACACACACACACACACACACACACACACACACACACACACACACACACACACACACACACACACACACAAAGAATGACAAAGATAACAAATGACAAAAAGAAAACAGCAAGATGCAGGATATTTTATATTCATAAAACTTTTATAAAACTAAAAATCAGTCATTGAATATTTATAATGGAATGCAACGCGTTCTGTATTTGGAAGATCATTCTAATAATAATAACAATATTTTTCTTTATCTACATACCGGAGTGATATGATAATGATAAATATTAATTATAAAAAATAATATGGTACAATAATTTTTTCTAGACATAGAGATAAACACGCCACACAGGGAAGTTGATGAAAGCACGAAAAGCCGCGGCTCACGAACGAAAGGTCATGAGGTCACAAAAAAAAAAAAAAAAACACTTAGGGGAAAAGATTTTAATGGGTGGCATGAAGTAGTCAGAGGGTGGAAGAGAGGGAGGAACAAGCCCTGAATCATCCGAGGTAGATTTTTAGCAAAGGTTTGAGCGAAGAGTTCAGCTTTAGAAACAGGTGAAATGGCAGTGGTGCCATCAGGCTGAAGTAAAGGAGGGAAAGATGATACAAATTTATTGGAAATGTTTTTTTGTTAGGTGCCAGAAGTCACGAGGGGAGTTAGATCTTGAAAGATTTTGACACTTTCTATTAATGAAGGAGTTTTCGGCTAGTTAGAGAAAAGACTTAGTACGATTCCGGGCAGAAATATAAAGCGAATGAAATTCAGGTGATGGAAGGCTCAAATATCTTTTGTGGGCCACCTCTTCATCATGTATAGCATGGAAACAGGCTGTGTTAAACCAGGGCTTGAAAGATTTAGGTCTAGAGAAAGAGTGAGGAATGTACGCCTCCATGTCAGACACTATTACCTCTGTTATGTGTTCAGCATACAGAGACGGGTCTCTGACACGAAAGGAAAATCAGCAAAATACCTCCTCAGGTCCCCCAACTAGCAGATGGAAAACACTTGAGGCATCTCCGCCTTTGGGGATCCTGAGGAGGGACTGGAGCGATAGGACAAGATACAGATATGAGATTGTGATCGGAGGAGCCCAACGGAGGAGAAAGGGTGACAGCATAAGCAGGATTAAAGGTTACGAAAAAAATCAAGAATGTTGGACGTATTCCCAAGACGGTCAGGAAAACGAGTAGGGTGTTGCACTACTTGTTCTAGGTCGTGGAGGATAGCAAAGTTGAAGGCTAGTTCACCAGGATGGTCAGTGAAATGAGAGGAAAGCCAAAGCTGGTGGTGAACATTGAAGTCTCCAAGAATGGAGATCTACGCAAAAGGGAAGAGTCAGAATGTGCTCCACTTTGGAAGATAAGTGGTCAAAAAAATTTCTCATAGTCAGAGGAGTTAGGTGAGAAGTATACAGCACAGGTAAATTTAGTTTGAGAGTGACTCTGTAGTTGTAGTCAGATGGTGGAAAGCTCGGAAGATTCAAGAGTGTGGGCACGAGAAAAGGTTAAGTCGTTGCGCACATAAATGCAACATCCAGCTTTGGATCGAAAATGAGGATAGAGAAAGTAGGAGGGGAACAAAATTTGTTACCATCAGTTGCCTCAGACTCCTGTGTTTCAATGATGAAAAGAAGATGTGGTTTAGTAGAGGAGAGATGATGTACTATATATTGAAAATTAGATGTATGGCCGCGTATGTTGCAGAAGTTAATGAAGAAAATGTTGAGGGGTATGTCAAAACACTTAAGGTTGATACCAGAAGAGCAATCCGACCTCGGGACATTTGTGGTCCCTTCCCCAGATGGAGACTCCGAGGCTGGTGTAGGAGTCGCCATATTACTTTAGAACTTTGAGTGAAGGGTGTGTGTGCATATAGTTTTGTGTGAAGGAAGAAAATTGTCTTTAGAGGGCAGGCTGTGACCGCCCCCGTGTTGTGAGACACAAAGGGAAACGTTCAGTGAGGTCACAGCTGGGTTATTGATAAGATCACAGAGCTTCAGAGCACTGGGAGTAATTATCGTTTCGGCAGGTGTCTACTGCCTCCTCCTGTAGTGTTACGTAGGCAGCAGATTGCCTCGGTATAGAATACTACCAACATATATTCTAGGATATGTTTGTGTTTCCTATGTAATTCCAAGATTTTTTTTTTTTTTTTTTTGTAATATATATTACTGTATTTATTGATTGAACTTCGACCATTTGACCATTAGATGACGGCACGACAGTAATTGTTTCGTCACCTGAGTAGCTCTAGACGCTATTACCGAACGGAAATTAAAGTGCAAACACTAAAATATTTGAAATATTTGATTACTAAGAGGTATGTTTCGAAACTTGTACCTGACAATTTCATAACGTTCAGAGAAATTATTCTAGTTTGAGGAATAAATTTAATAATTTTCAGTGTTTTGGAGGGTGAGAATAAGTCATTGTACAGCTGCCTGTGTGAAGTGAGTGAGTGTGTGTGGGATTATAGTTTGTCTGAAGATGATGTGAGATGTGTTTGTACCTGCCACGTGTATCAAGGCAAATTATTTTATTTATTTTCTCATAGGGATTTTATAAGTCACATATTGTTGCTGCTTGTTTCACACATTCTGCTTTTTGACTAATTCTCCTGCAATCACTTACAACGTTTGACTCACCTCCTACTGGTCTCTTAAGTGGTCTTGTATTCTGGGAAAAAAAGTATCAACTTTTTATTCTTTTTCTGTGTATCCATGATATATATATATATATATATATATATATATATATATATATATATATATATATATATATATATATATATATATATATATATATATATATATATATATATATATATATATATATATATATATATATATATATATAATTAAGTGTGTATGGTTAGTGTGTGTCTGCTAGTCGTGTTCATTTTGCTTAAGGAAAATATTTATTAATAAAGGGATGGAAGGATCACAGGTCATATACTGAAACTCAGTTTAAATTGATGACGTGTTTAGTCTTGCATTATTAATATTTTGTACACTGAAATTTAGGTGAGGGCAATGATGGAGTACCTTCCTCGTTTACTTCTATGGTTGATCGTTTTGATCTTGAAGAGGGAAAGGATTATGTTGTTCCTTACATAGTGAGGGTCGGTGCTTAGTTTTGTATTAATTATTAGTGATATTTTGTACGTAGAAATGTAGAAGTGAAGGATTAGATGTGGTGCTCTCCTCGTGTACTTGTATCTTCTACAGGGTAACCTTTTGATCCTGGAGAGGGAAAGGTCATAGTATTGTTCCTTATATAAAGTGCGGGTCGCGTTACGCCTGTCTGAGGGATGATGATGTTTTGTAGCAGCCTGGAGGGAAGGGGGGGGGCAGCATTATTTCTCCTTTGTTTCATACTCGACGGTGAATGAAGCTTGTGGTGCACTCTTGTAGGTGGAAATATGTTGTTTGTCGCTGCAAAAATAATAATGCATAGTTTATCCAGTGTGTTAGGGGAGGGTAAATAGGTTACTCGAGTCGTAATGAAGTGATGTTTGTTGGCTTATCAAACACGTGTATTCAGGATGTCAAAGATGAAGGGAATGTATGTTGCCTTTTCCACGTTAGTTAGACCAAAGTATAGATTTGATTTCCTGTTATCAGTTTGTATTTTCTCTTAGAGGAAGTAATTGCTGACGACGAGGTGAGGCAAAAACTGTGAGTGAGTTTCTGAGGTCGAATGAAGAAAAGTTATGTTGCTAAATTTATATCTTGTCCAAGGTGATTTTCTTTTTTGTTTAGTATAAGTAAAAATATTTTATCAAGTAAGATATCATTGAATGAGACGAGTGGATTCCAGCGTTCCAGTGAAGAAAAGGCAATATTATTTCCTCTTATCCATTATGTGAGTATGTAGGTTTTGCTCACGTGCAAATAACAGTAATGTCAGGAAGGCAGTGTTTATTGACCAAAGGCATGGGTGGATCCCGGGGGTCAGGAGTGCGGAGAAGTAATCTGTTGCTTTTTTCAGTCTGGGGTGATGAAGGCTTTCGCTCTCTCGTTTATGTGAAAATAATCGGTCAGGTGAGGTGGTGTGGCTTTGGCAATAACACGTGTGAAGGAAACTTAATTGTTGTTTTCATCCACTTCATATGAAATTGTTTTTTTCTTCTTTAAGTGAAAATAAATCAAGTGAGGCAGGTTTTTTGTTCAGTGACGTGAGTGTGTTGTACAGTTCAGAAGTGAAGAAAATGTATCTTTTAAGCATTTTCTGGGAATTTTTATTTTTCTTATGCATATCAAAATAATAAGGCGAGGTAGTTTGTCTTGGTCAACAAACGCATGAAAGGAGTGGGTTTCTGAGTTCAGGAGAGAAGGAAAATGATCTACTGTTTTCGTCTATTCTCTGCGAAATACTTCTTTGTTCTTGCATGAATACACTGAAAATAAAGAAAATAAAGGTTCCCCTCTCAGGTGAGCTGGTGGGCAGGTGAGGTCAGGGCCACAGGAAAGAAAGAGGGATTAATACTTGTCTCTTACGTTAATAAGGAAATAATGGTATGAACTTTGGATTAAGAGGAAGAAAACTTCCAGAGCTTTCAAAAATGGTATGAACTTTTGATTAATGTAAAGAAAAGACTTGTGTCTCCCTCTACCACGTATGAAGAAAGTAACTTTTATTTTCATTTCACACCAAGTTAATAAGGCAGATTTTTTTTTCGATTTTTTTTTTTCGATTTTTTTTTTTTTTTTTTTTTTTTTTTTTTTTCGCCTAGTATACAATTTTATGTTTATGCTTACTTTAGAACTTGGTGTTACTTTACAGTTTAGTGGAAATGTATGTGTTGCGTTTTAAACAGTGTGAAATGTCTGTTCCTTTTCTGCTTCACTCTCAATTATTTGCGTTTGTTTATTTATTTATTTAGTTTGTTTGTATAAGAAGCGTTTTTCTTTTCATTACAGTGCCGCGAAGATTGATGCTCTCTGTTCACAGCAAATTTGGAATGCGGTACTGTTACATTTTGAACTCTGCGGGTTTATTTATTTATTTACTTATTCATTTATTTTATTTATTCATTTATTTATTTATTT
>NW_026973722.1:27500-30000 GCF_035594125.1 Scylla paramamosain
TTGGAATGTAGAAATCTTGTTAATCTGCCACTAGAACCATAAAAACAGCCTTGAAAACTCTTGCCACTTCAACTAGAACAGTGTTTCTCAACCTGTGCGCCGCGGGGATCACATAGGTGCGCCGCGAGTACTCGGACACGTCCTGTACCCGTCCATCAGAGCTGCAGTCAGCTGGCATTCCTGAGTTGCCATATCACTTGTCTTATTTTACTTATTTACACGTTCATGTGAAAAATTTTAGATGTGTGTACAAACTGAGCATATGCATACCAGTTGGTTGTATACAAGATGGAATATATGATGTGATTTGCGTGAACCTTTAGTAACAATTAATATGGCAACATATAACGAGAACATTGGGTAGGCAGCTCCAGGGCCAGGACCAAGGGGTCTCAGTGCTACAGTTGACTCCCCGTAACGCGTAGTGCCGTACTGCATTCGTTGCTCAACGAGGCTTAAAAATGGAGAAATACCTCATAAAAAAGCGTAAATGTGCTGAAGAAAAAGAAGTTGCAGAGGACATTATTAAGTCAAAGCGTACATGTGTCGAAGGCACTGATGGTGACGTAACAGTAAAACCTGGTGAAAGTGAGACGTCTCGTCCTGGCCATATCGTGGAAAGTGAAGAAAATGAAGTGAGAGTTGAAAGTGAGTACAGCTGTGCGGGTCCGAGCAGAAAAAGTGATATGACGGGCTTGAGATCAGTTAAAACAATGACAAGGTACCAGCAAAAGTAGCCGCAGCAAGTCATTTCGCATGTATAACGACAGTTACCTTGGACTTGGATTCACTTGCTGTGATAGCGAAAATGGCCCTAAACCAAAATGTGTTGTTTGTGGCTTGGAGTTATCAAATGAATCTATGACTCCACAGAAAATGAAGAGACATTTATCAACTAAGCATCGTCACCTGACACAGAAACCTATAGATTACTTTAAGAGACTCTTGAAAGAAAACAAACAACAAAGTCTTGGGTTTGAGAAAAAAGTGAAGGTAGCAGAAAAGGCACAGAAAGCAAGCTATTTAGTAGCAGAACAAACAGTAAAACAAATGAAACCCCATTCAATTGCAGAATCCTATTTTCTTCCAGCTTGCTGTTCTGTAGTGAAAACTTTGTTTGGGGATGAGGCTGAAAAAGAAGTGAAAAAAATTCTTCTCTCAAACGATACGATTGGCAGACGAATCAAGGATATGTCATCTGACATTGAGAAAAGTGTGTGTGAACTGGTGAAAGATAAAATGTTTGCCTTACAAGCGGACGAATCAACAGATATTGGAGGGAAACCTCAGTTACTTGTGTTCATCCGTTTCATTGATGATAAGAAAATAACCGAGCAATTCTTGTGCTGCAAAGAACTAAGTCAAACAACAGGACAGGAAATATTTTCTACAGTGACAGAATATTTGGTAGAAATGGACTTAACATGGAAATTATGTGTAGGAATTTGCACAGATGGTTGTCCATCAATGGTGGGGTCAGTAAAAGGTTTTGTGTCTTTAGTGAAGAAGGAAAATCCATTTCTGATTACCACACATTGTTTCTTGCACCGTGAAGCTCTTGTTGCTAAAACACTTGGACAAGATTTAAAATTTGTTCTTGATAATGTCGTGAAAATGGTGAACTTTATTAAAAGTAGACCAAAGCAGTCAAGATTATTTTCCAGTCTTTGTGAAGAAATGGGATCTGCCCACGAAGGTCTTCTCCTCCACACGGAAGTTCGGTGGTTGTCAAGAGGCAGAGTGTTATCCCGTGTGCATGAACTAAGAGAGGAAATTCTTCTTTTCTTTGCTCTTGAAGAGAAAACAGAATTCTGCGAATTACTGGCTGACGAAATTTGGAATGCAAAATTATGTTATTTGGCAGATATATTTGAGCATTTGAACAAGGTGAATGTAAGTATGCAAGGGAGAAATGAAAATATGTTAACATGCACTGATAAAATGCAGTCAATGAAAGAAAAACTCAAGGTTTGGAAAGACAGGTCAAGTGAAGGTAATATTGACATGTTTCAAAAGACTGCTGCAGCAAACAACACAGACATTGTTCCACTCATTACAGACCACCTTACAAGCCTAGAAAGGAGCATTGAAAAATACTTCCCAAATATATCTACTGAAAGTTATGATTGGCTGAGAAATCCATTCGTGCTCGATCCCTTACACAAGCCTCAACTTAGCACTCATGAAGAAGAGGAACTAATTGATATCCGAAATGACCGCACATTAAGACTGCAATATATGGAAATGTCATTAGAAAGCTTTTGGATTGAAATGGAAAAACAATACCCACATATTTCAAAAAAGGCCCAGAAAATACTCTTGCAGTTTTCGACCTCATATTTGTGTGAACTGGGATTTTCAGCACTAACAAATATAAAAACTAAGAAAAGATGTAACTTGCTCTCTGTTGAAGAGGAAATGAGAGTGTGTCTGTCAGCTGTCCCTCCCAACATAGAGAGGATATGTAAATCCAAGCAGGCACAGGTGTCTCATTGATAAG
>NW_026973722.1:35000-40000 GCF_035594125.1 Scylla paramamosain
GGGCAGCATCCTATCTTTGTCACCACTGGGCCACAACACCCAGCTCTCAAAACAGGTGTTCTCTGTCCTCATCTCCCTCGTGTCCCTCACCTGGTCCTTCACGTCCTACCACAGGTTCTCAAAACTCAGAGGGCTGACTATTTTAGACACACTGCCCCTCCTGTTCACAATATTCTTCCAGTTAAGGTCCTATGGAGGTTATTTTAATTGTTTGTTTTGTGTTTTTAAGTGTATTTGTGGGCTCTGAAGATTTTTTTTGTGTGTTTTTGGGTTTTTTGGGTGTTTCAGGGTGTTTTTGGGTGTTTTAAGGTGTTTTAGGTTATTTTGGGGTGTTTTGGGATGTTCTTGAGTGAATTTTGGGTGCTTTTGGAATGTTTAAGGGTGTTTTTTGGTGTATTTGTGAGTTTTGACTGTTTTTTCTTGTAAGTAAATTTGGGGGTTTAATTTTTAATTATTTAATTAATTTATTTATTCATTTATTTTTTATGTGTGTGTGTGTGTGTGTGTGTGTGTGTGTGTGTGTGTGTGTGTGTGTGTGTGTTTAGGTACAATTATGAGGTTAAAATAATAATAGTAATAATAATAATAATAATAATAATAATAATAATAATAATAATAATAATAATAATAACAACAACAATCTGTGTCCGCAGGTGGTGTCCCGCGCCATCGCCTGTACAGTGTTCACTCTGGCACACACGTGGAAGGTGTTTGTGGTGTTGGGTGTACACTTTGTGATGGTGCTGGTATTTAAACTCAAGCTGGAGGAGAGGTGAGGATGTGTGTGTGTGTGTGTGTGTGTGTGTGTGTGTGTGTGTGTGTGTGTGTGTGTGTGTGTGTGTGTGTGTGTGTGTGTGTGTGTGTGTGTGTGTGTGTGTTGCCCTGTCTTTCATTGTTGAGATTGGTGAGGCTCTGTGTGTGTGTGTGTGTGTGTGTGTGTGTGTGTGTGTGTGTGAATTGAATTTATTGAGTAAGCTCAGACTTTATATAAAAGTATGGAGCACAGCTCTCCAGGAAAAGAATACAAACATTATATACAGAGTTATATACAGAATGTGCATAATATTACATAAGAAAAAAATACATACAAATGAAATACACTGTAAGCAATGGCAAAAAATGAATAAAAAAAAAATGTGTATGCATATATAATGATACATACTGTTACTAATTAAGAAATTAGAAAAACTATTGAGGTGTTTTGCATACTATTTATCTAAACATGTGTAGCACCATCCTTAAAAAGAAAGATAATTTCTTCATCACACTTGAACTTGTACTTTGCATGAACAAAGCATATTTGAATTGTGTTGGCCTATTTATGTAATAATTTGCTATATACATATTACCTAACCTAACAATTTCCACATCCGTACATTCAAAAAGAACATGAAATTCATCTCCTACTACCTCAACATTACACTTGTTACATACCCTATCTTCTCTACTGATGCCTTGATACCTACCAACATTTACAGGAAGTCTATTATTACAAGTTCTAAATTTAGTCAACTAATAATCTGTCACCCTTTGTTAACTTTTCTAAATACTGTTCTCTGCCAAAATCTGTCTTAAACACGCTATAATTGCTACTTAATGATTTTGTTTCTAAATTATGATGCCAAGTTACAAGCCACTGATCTTTCAATCTCTGTTCCACAGCTTTCTTCACCCATCTTGAATTAGGAACATCTTGCAACACCACATACCAGACATTCCACAGTCATTACAAATATTCTTTATACAAGCTAACCATGGAGAAGTATAAAGCCCTAAGCTATCCAGCTGCAATAGACATTGGTACATTACATAACACAATTTAGTATTTTTACCTGAAATTAACCTAGACCAATAACCTATAATTTTTTTCTTCATATAAATATCAAGTGGAAATACACCCAGTTCACCATACACCATGTCATTACAAGTATTCTTATGAACACCCAAAACCTGTTTTAGAAATTTCATGTACATATACTCTAACTCCCTAGCAATATGGTAACCACAAATTTCAGATGCATAAGTCAATATAGGTAACACCGTGGTGGTAAATAATTTGAGTTGTATATCCACTGGCAAGTCAAACTTCTTACACTTACTTATTAATGAGTACATTGCTCTTGTGGGTGTGTCTTTTAGCTCCAGCTCACCTCTGCAAAACCTTCCATTATAATTTAATAACACTCCAAGATACTTATACTCTGTCACTACTTCAATGTTTTCACCACCAATTTCAAATTCATAGTTAGATAAATTTTGTCTTCCCCTACTAAGCACTACTACTTTTGTTTTGTTACAATTTAGCTTTAATTTCCATTCATTACAATATAAATTCAGAGCAATCAGTGCCTGCTTCATTCCATCCTCACTGTCACACAAAATAACTGTATCATCTGCTACGTCATAATAACAAATAGTTTAAGATACATGTTTAAGAAATCATCACCAGAATTTACATAACTGCAATTATATTCAATTAATTTACTTTCAATATCATTCACATAAAAAGCAAAAAGCAACGGTGATAAATTTTTCCCCTGTCTTACCCCTACATTGCAAACAAATCTCCTGGTTAAGCATGACACATGATCTGATATTGTTGTACATATTTTTGATTACATCTAGAATTTTTCCTTGCACCTTTTCCTTCACAAGCTTACACCATAAACCTTCACGCCATACCATATCAAAGGCTTTCTTGTAATCAACAAATAAACAAAATAGCTTTCTCTTCTTCCAGTTAAATAAATCAATGACACATTTCAACAAAAATATATGATCCAGAGTGGAATATCCATGACTGAAGCCCACTTGTGTTTCATTAATGATAGATAAGGTGTTTGAATAATCATTAAGTTTTCATTAAGTATGGAGGTGAACAGCTTCCCCATGCAGCTACAGTGCTCGCCATAAACATTGTCGCGGGAGACCACGGTGTCCGTTTCAATGATCAAAACGCGCGCGCTTTCCTTGGCGGGCCTCGGGTGCTTTAAATTCAGTTATCACACATCTGGCACCTCACCCGGGGTGTTGGGCAGCTTACCAAGGCGGGAAGAAGTGACAGGCGCCTGTCAATCACTCTGATTGGGGGGTGTTTTGTTGCTGTCCTCCCGCGCCACCCCCCCCACACTGGCTTGCAGTTACTCTCCTGTTTAGCTGTTGTCCTGCACAATGGTGCGCTACCAGATGTTGTCACGGGATGACATCGTAGCCATCTCATCTCTCCACAAGGCTGGGCACTCCACACGGGCTATCTCTGACCAGACGGGTGTCAGTGTCCGTCAAGTTCAACGATACGTGAGGCGCATGGCTGAAATGGGCGGCAACAAAATACCCGCGAAGAGGAAACCACCAGGAAACACCCGCAAAACTTCCCTACGAACCCTGAGGGTGGTACACCTTGAACTTGAACGCAATCCACGAGTATCAGCCAGAAAAATAAGGGAAGACAACTTTGGATTGCTGAGTAATGTGTCTGTGAGGACATTATCGCGCCGTATCCACGACGACCTCCAGTACCTGAGTTATGCAGCGCGCCCCAAGCCTGTGGTTTCTGTAGCCCAGCAAGAGAAGAGACTTGCATTTTGTGACAGGATGAAGGACTGGACTATCGAGCAGTGGCGTGGCGTGCTGTGGAGCGACGAGTCAAGATTCATAGTGACAGCCAGCAGTCAAGGTCGCGTGTACCGGCGCCCAGGCAGCGATCCCCTTGACCCCCGCTACACTGCTCCTGCCGTCAGGTTCCCTGATTCGTTGATGGTATGGGGATGCTTTTCCAACCATGGGGTGGGGAGCCTCGTGGTGTTACCCAAGAACACCACAATGAATCAGGGGAATTAAATTTAAAGCACCTGATGCCCGCCAAGAAAAGCGCGCGCGTTTTGATCCTTCAAACGGATACCGTTTTCTCCGGCGACAATGTTTATGACGAGCACTGTAAGTAAGGTGATGCCCCTGTAATTACTAAAATCCCTTGTTTTTATAGAGTGGCACTATTGTACCCACCAACCATTCAGCTGGCATGACACCAGTATCAAGTATTTTATTAAACATTTTAACATAGAGGGGACACAAAAGATGCTTAGTACTTTTAATATATTCATTTAATATCATATCAGGTGCTGGGGATTTGCTGTTTTTTAACTTCTTAATATTTCTAACTACCTCTTCTTCACTTATAGGATCATTAAGTACTGATAAAATTTCAGCATCTGCACGGTCTTCATCATTTGTAATATTCACATCACTATTGTCAGAATTTTCATCACCCACTAGCTCCTTAAAATGTTCATAGAATTCATTTAGTGTTATGGGGATCTGATAGGTTCTTTTCTGACTATTTAAAATTTTCCAATATGCTTTAGGGTCATCACTCTTATATTTTCTAAGTTTCTTTATTAAGTTATCCCTCTCCTTATTCTTCACTCTTTAGATTTGCTTTATTTTTCCTGCTTTTCTCGATCATGTTGTTAAAATTTACACTACTTCTATGCAAATGATACCTCTGTCTAGCTTTATGGTATTCCTTTCTAGATGGCCAGCACTCTTTATCATATCCCACTGAGGTGGCATTATTGGACTTTTTAATGAATGATTTTTTCTTATACAGTGGGAAAGTTGCAAGTGCCGGCTCATTCAGTATTTGTTTTAAATCTAAATTAATATCATCCATGAGTAATTCATCCACTTTTGCAATCAGTTCATTTATCTTAGTTTCATCAATATTACTCACATATAAAAACTGTTTTTTCAACATTCCATTTACTTGGCCTTACACTTGATTGTCTTGATTCCCGTGCTCTTGGTTTACAACAGGCACCGTACTTTGCATCTTACATTTGATTCTTGCATGTAGTCCACAGTTTACATCAGACCACAAAGGTTCATAATCTAATACTTTAAAAACTACAACATACTTCATGATCACAGGTGATCCTAAAAAATAGTCAATAGTTGTATTGTGTGTGGTAGTAGGTTTGCCAATGCTGCAGTCCTCCCCT
>NW_026973722.1:45000-72500 GCF_035594125.1 Scylla paramamosain
GTTTATAAGATTTTATGTGTTTTATAAATATTTCCTGTGTGTGTGTGTGTGTGTGTGTGTGTTTGGGAAAGAGGTACACTGGATAAAATGGCAATTCACTCCTTGAAATATTATGTTACATGTGACCCCATTGAACTGCCTTAGCATAAACAACCATTTGACTTGTTTCCAATGGTGAGAAATAAGATGCGAGAGAAACTTTCAGTCTTCTCAGCCTTCTGATGACCCATGACTGGTGGAGGGTTGGTGAGGGGCACACACACACGAGAAAATCACTGCAGCGTATCAGGGAGCAGGCAGAGACATTAGATATTACAAGTGGTGTGGCAGACAGTGTTTATGTCGTCAGCTGGCGGTGGATGGGTGAGCAGCGGCCGGCCAGTTGGACTTGTGAGTTTGAGTTTGTTATTCCAATTCAGTCTTTATTAAAATTTCAGTTTGTTATGGCAGTTGTATATGTTGCTGTGTACCTTACTGTGTGTGTGGGATTGCCACTCTGGTATCTAAATACATGCAAAGACTGTTATTATTATTATTATTATTATTATTATTATTATTATTATTATTATTATTATTATTATTATTATTATTATCATATTTTTATTATCATCATCATTTTATTATCCTCGTTGCAGAGTATGTAGACATCTACCCGTATGCAACCTTCCAAATGAACAACACACAACAACATCAACAACAACCACAACAACAACAAGCATCACAGCAACAACCAGTCACAGCCACCACAACTGCCACCACCACCACCACCACCAACAGCAGCAACAACCACAGCCAAAACAGCAACAACAACAACAACAAAAATTAGGCCAGACACAGTGACCTTGCTTACAACAACAACAACAACAACAACAACCCCACCACAACCCTTCCCACAGCCACTACCAGCCATGTGCTTATGATCATTATTATAGCAAAGTATTAATATAACTTGCAAATATACAGAAAGAGAGAGAGAGAGAGAGAGAGAGAGAGAGAGAGAGAGAGAGAGAGAGAGAGAGAGAGAGAGAGAGAGAGTTGTGCTAAGAGAATCAACATTAAAGCAAATATTAGAGTACTAAATGCTTAAACATCATCCCCCCCCTTCTCTCTCTCTCTCTCTCTGGTTTCACTTATTTTATTATTTTTCATGTTTTTTTTATTTATTTTTTTTTCTTTAAGTATTTTTTTCGTGTTTCTTTTTTACTTTTAATTTTCGGTGAGGATACAGTCTCTCTCTCTCTCTCTCTCTCGTCTCTCTCTCTCTCTCTCTCTCTCTCTCTCTCTCTCGTCTCTCTCTCTCTCTCTCTCTCTCTCTCTCTCTCTCATCTCTCTCTCTCTCTCTCTCTCTCTCTCTCTCTCTCCTCGTCTCTCTCTCTCTCTCTCTCTCTCTCTCGTCTCTCTCTCTCTCTCTCTCTCTCTCTCTCTCTCTCTCTCTCTCTCTCTCTCATGATGTATGACACGTTTCATTAGCAGCACTTTCCCGTCACCAGTGAGCCTCTGTAAATGTTTTCCTTTCTTTTCACCCAGGAAGTAAGGAGTGCTCGTGACTGGCTAGTACAGCGTGCGTGTTGCCTCAAGTGTAGCAGCTGAGTGACAGATGCCAGGGGCAAAGTAAATAGGTTTATAGAAAAGAAGGCATATAGAAAAATAAGTATATATAAAGGAAAATTAATAAATAGGTAAATGAAGAGAGATGTGAGAATTGTAGCTAGGGACTGCAGATGAAGGCGGTATAGTGACCTTGTGTATGTGTGAAGGGCAAGTCATTGCATGTCCTGAACAATGCCTAGCAATATTGCAAATTAACTGAATGATTAATTATTCATAATTTCCCCAAAATTGCTAGCAAGCAACATTTATTAGTTATTATGAAAAATACCTATTATATAATAACTTGCGTGCATTAATATCTAGGTACAAGCGTATTTTTTAAAGTGGGATAAGTTAGTCCTGTAATATCCACTTGAGCGCCGCGCCAGCACAGCGTTGTCTCTTGTCAGCCGCGTGAAGAGCACCAGCAACCCTGCCTTGACTCATGATTAATTACTTGCTTTCTGGAAGACATAAACATGTTGTTGTTTCGTCTTCAGGAAGTGATGATGGCCGACGTGGGCCGTTTGTCATGGCAATGTCTTGCTGGTATTCAGAGACTGGCCGCCAGTCACTCACGTGGAAGCGTTACTGAGTCTTGCAGTGTTATAGCTTTATTTTCCAGGTTTCACGACAGGGAGGTACATTTTCCATAAAAGCACAAACGTTTTACTAGAATTCGTGTATTTCCAACATACATAGCTTTCACAGGAATGCGTTATTTCGCGGGTATTTGGAATTTGTATACTGGAAAATTGATGTTAAGCAACATCAAAAACCAATTACTTTGTCATTATTCATCCGTACCTAACGTCACTACAAAATATTTGAAAAAAAAAAGCGCATAATCACTGAAAGACGCGCTTATCACACACAGACTACGTAGTCGCAGAAAAGAAATGCTTATTGTAATTTTTTCTGTGTATTTGTCGTTTGCGTAACTTTATCAGTATATTTCCTCCTCTCTCATAACAATTTGAGTTATTTTTTTTTCATTATTAATTCTTAATAGTTCATCTGCAAAATGCATGCGTACAGTGGCCGTGGTCGTGGTTGGCGGCGGCAGAAGGGGAGCATACAAGATTAACTGGTTTGGGGCAAGTCTGGCGTGAGTTTGGGGGCGGGTAAGGTGGTGCGTGGGGTGGACACTGAGGAAAACACGAGTGGCGGGTGTGTGAATGACCTGCCAAAGGGCTTCTTGTAAACAAATGTTGTGTCGACTACGAGTTACGTCACGCGAGGAATTCCTGCACCAAGGCCACCACGGAGTGCAGCTTCTGTCAGCTCTTCTCGTGTTTAGAGTACCATCACACATTGATTTTCCTTTCAGTTTTGGCAATGATATTAATTTGACGTTATTGGAGTTAGTCTACGTATGTTAACTTTGCAGGATTATTTGAGTGAACGTCTGTTTCAATCATCAAAGAGGAACCCCAGTCCTTGCCTCAGTCCCCCGCTCATGAACCCGGTGACTCCAGTCTACACTTAGTAATTTCACTTTCATCTCCCATTCCTGTTCCCCCCCCTCTCCCCTTTGGCCGGTGTTTACCCGTGGCAGCGCCCCTCCAGCGGCCGCCGTTCATCCCTCGCACTCACATGTCAAATACTGACAAATGGAGGTCCACTGACGACTGCCCGACAAAATTATCATCAGTTTTTCATTGAGTTTGTCTTATTTACAAGATTTTTATCAGTGTGTGTGTGTGTGTGTGTGTGTGTGTGTGTGTGTGTGTGTGTGTGTGTGTGTGTGTGTGTGGTATGCGATGCAATAAAACACCAAGATATTTGGAGCTTCACTTTATAGTCTTTTCTGTTGTAATTTATATTAATAGATATTAATTTTGATTTTTCTTAAATACACAAAATTTTCTCTCTAATAGGCTTAAGCAAATATTTTATTTATTTATTTATTTATTTTTTTTTATTCGTTAGAGATGAAACTTTAGTAATATCCAGGCAAACATCATTTTGATGTGCGCCAGTGTGACTCTCGCCATGGTGTGTGGCTGTAAGCTCATCATGATCATCACCTTGATTCTGGATATATATATAATGGTTCACTGGGACGGCAATCCTCTGGCTTGTTCGCGGCATGTGTTGCGCACTCATATATATATATATATATATATATATATATATATATATATATATATATATATATATATATATATATATATATATATATATATATATATATATATATATATATATATATATATATATATATATATATATATATATCTGTCTGTCTGTGCCCTCCTCCTCCTCCTCCCCTCCCTAACATCGCCCACCCTTCCAGACCCCTCTTGATTTAAACGGTTAGTAAACGTCCTCCTTACAGCTGATGTTTTCTCGTCTCGACATCCTTGCCTCACTACGTTTTCTACCACTTTTCCTCCTCCTCCTCCTACATGGGTCGCCACTACCACCTTTATGAGATAGTTACTAAGAGACGACGAAAGAGAGAGAAAGAAAAAAAAAACACACACACACACACACAAACACTCCCTACACCGGTAATAAATCACTAACATTCTACTAACTTGTGTAGGTTATGGGAATACAAGTGCGTAGAGATTAAAAATACAAATAATCTCCACCTAAGCTGTGGACAAAGTAACGTAACGAGATAACGTATTTAAAAGGCTGTGACTCTCTTGGGGAGCTAAAGAATAAAAGTCCTATTTGAATAAGAGCATTGATGTTTACTAAGCGAGACGCCTCTTTGGCCTGTACGTACGGACGGGATCTCCAGCTCGTGCTCCCCAGGGTGTTGATATGAATGAAATATCTTTTTCGAGGGGATATGTTAGGCTAACACTACAGCCCTTACTGCCGAGGGGTGAGAAGAGGCCCCGCGGGTGGTGCCGGGAAGAACGGTGCATGGTGCACGGGAGAAGTGGATCTCGAAATTTAGGGGGGGAAAGTGCCAGGGTGTGTGACGCAGGAGTCATCCAATTCCTCCGCTGATAGGCAACTGTCGTATCTTCACAACGCTGATAAAATGCAAGAAAACAACAAATTAACTAAAATTAAATATATATAAACTAAATAAGATAAACTGTATGAAGCTATCACGCCTACGTGGGTCAGTTTCCAAATGCCATTCTTATCTAGAAATATTTTCTTTTAAAGCTTGTTAATGACTACACTAACAACTTGATTAGTGGGTGTGAGGGAATCGCCAACCATGTAAGCACCCCTCTAACTACTGTGGTAAAGGGAGAGGAATGATTGTCCTTCCTCCACCTTAAGGGCGGTGTGTCTCGGTCACGGTTTCTCTTCCTTCTCCTGAATCCTCGAGCAGCTGACTCCTCGTGAGACAGCGTCACCGCTTCGGAGCAAAGCCTCGAGTGCCCTCATCACCATTCCCCTCCCTCCTTGGTAGGGATACTCTGCAGGAGCTGAGATAGTGAGGCCAGCAGACACAAGGAGGCACACAGCTCTCATCACTTGCCACCATTACGCATTTGTTCAGCTGTTCTTTTCTATCGCAACGCAACGCAACGCAAGGCAAGTCTCTCTCTCTCTCATTGTGAACGTCACCCTGACGGTAGTAAAAAAAAACATTAAGACTGGAAATTGTATAAGCACCGCTGTGAGGGGCGAGGCCAGGATGGCGAAGGCTGGTTGGAAATTGTACAAGCACCGCTGTGAGGGGCGAGGCCAGGATGGCGAAGGCTGGTTGGAAATTGTACAAGCACCGCTGTGAGGGGCGAGGCCAGGATGACGAAGGCTGGTGCTGGGCCTTCATTTAGCGTGGCTGTGTCCACTCTTCGTAACCACAACAAAGTTTATGAAATTAATTTGTCGTAATATGACACTGCCTGCGAGAGACAAAAATAGGAAGGAGGTTAATGATGGGTGATATTTTATGATAATTTGATTATTTATATTTGATTTTATAATACGTTTGAAATTTGGTAATACAAATCACGATCTATCATGCATGGGCCCCAGTGTTTGTTTTTATCATTAGTTTAGTCGCATTATTATTTGTCTTTATGTGGGTTCCAGTGCTAAGTGTTATTTTGTCCTTCCAGGTAAGCAAGAGAACTCATCCTTCAGGCCACGCTGGGTTCCTAACGACAGGTGAGGTGGAGCAGGCGGCCTCCTCCATGCGCGATGGAGGGCTGTCACTCACTGCCAGATGTGTCGTCAGTATTGATGTCTTTCTCGTGACATCCCGCCCGTGAGGCACTGAACAGAGGGCGTAAGCAGAACTTTCTTTATACTATCTAGGGATTGTGAGTTATGAGGCTTCCGCTTCGTGAAGTAAGGCGTTATTGATCCCGACCATAATAAAATCTACGGTCTTATGAGACATTTTGCTAACGTTCGGTGCACGTGTTGAATCCATGAACACTCATAGGTTTTAAGGTTTCACCATCTATTTGAGGAATTCCTATGCTTTTCTTTCTCTCATTCTGGTGAGGAAAGCTTACAGGTGCAGGAGGTAAAGATACATCATCCACTGCTCTATCAGCCTGCAAAGTTGACAATTCAAGTCTTTGTGGTGAAACTTCTTTTGATATAGAAACAACTTTCTAATGTTAGACTGGCCAGCCACTCTTGACTGTCCAGCAGCTCTTTCCACTAATTCTTTACATTGTTGTTGTTTTAGCTGGTGTTGAGACACTGTCAAAGGATCAGTGAGAGGCATTATATTCAGAGAATGTTCAACAAACACTACTCCCTCCTGAACCCAAGGATGCTCAAGTAAAGCTGGCCATGTGAGCCTTTTGCTTGGATCTTTCTCAAGGAGTCCATGTAAAAAAGTGGAACAATCCTTGCTCCATCCTCCCGGCCATATGACTGGTTCACTTCTCACCATTTTGATTAAGTGAACTATACAAGTGGTACAAAAGGGTGGCTTTCCAAGAAGTGGTTCATAAAGGATGCACCCAAGGGACCACAAATCTGCATTGTGATCATAAGGTTAATTCAGGTGCCATATACAATGGAGTGCCTTTAACAGATGTCAATACATAGGTATTGATGCACATTTTTCTGGAGGATCCAAAGTCACAGTTTTGCTTCACTAGTTGATGAGAGCAAAATGTTTTGGGGCTTATGTCTCTATGGAGAATTCTATGAGAATGCAAATAATAAATTGCTGAAACTAAGTTGCAAGCAATCTGTTGAACTCTTTCCTCTCTTAATGGACCATTAGACTCTAAAAGTTGAAAAAGTTGGCCAGGCACATACTCACTAACAACCACAACTTCATTTTCTGTCTCAAACGAGTCAATTGTACGAACAATATTTGGATGTGCCAGACCTCTTTGAATTTCACACTCTTGCCGGAGACTTTTTAATTATCTTTCTACTTTATTTCTTTTTGGAATAAACTTGAGAGCTACAATTTGCCCCCTAAGGAGGCATTTTCCTCTGAACACTCTTCCAAATGAACCTTGTCCTATTGCCTCCAGCACCTTGTACTCCTCCATCTTTCATGTGGTTACTACCTGCAAATGAACATAATACTAAAGTCACAATTCATTACTATATATGTTTATTTCTTTGTCACTTCAAACTGTATACTGAGGATTAGCATGTTATATTCATGGATCTTTTCTGGTCATTGCACTGCTATATTCATGAGTGTAGGAATAGTATGTGGAAGAATTAAGAGGAAGGGTTTACATAAAGTATTTCAAGCATATGCAGTGGATAGAACATTTCTGAAAGCAATCTAGAATTTCTATGCTGATACAAATATAGTCATGGAAGTTGTAGAAGATTACATAAAAAAAAATATTCAAAGTTAGACCTGAGCTAGAAAATGTAATTCTGTATATGACTGGAGTCAAGAAGGAAATAGTGAAGTAGTAGATGCAGGAATATTATTGATGAGAAAGAGGAAAATGTGGAGAGTACCTATGCCTGTGTTGATGATGGACTCTTACTGAGTGAGAATGATTGAGTGCTGCAGGATTGATTAGTTTGCAAATTCATATACAAAACCTAACTTGAAGACAGATGCAGTGAAGGTGTTGCTGTTTGAGTAAAACTCAAACAATATATAAAATCAAGACATGGCCAGGGAATGAAGAATATGGGAACATTTTTAAGAAGTGGCACTTGTTGAACATAAATTCATTGAGCACTAAATCTATGATCATAAAAATCAAGACATCCAAATTTTGTCCAATATGATACAGATGTACAATTGCATCTATCAACTCAATCAAAGTCCAACTTAAAATTGTTCATCTGGTAATCATTCCATTATGTAATCAAATAAAAAAGTTTTATATTGAAATTTTCCTGGTGATAAGGCATAGAATATCTTTATGCATGTACACATGTGATTTTTTTCCATTCAAGGGTATCAGTCACTGGCAGCTCACTTATAAGAGAGAGTGTATTTAGTGCTCTTTGGATTTTAAAATAACAAAGGCTTTAACAGAAGTATTACATGAAGTTTTGTCACAAGCTTGACAATACCCAAATGTCAACTACATTCATAAGACTCAGCAGAGATTCAGCAATAATACCATGGTCATCACATGATCACACAAGTAAAGGAGTGGTACAACCAGTTCAAAGATAATATCATGTTGCATAAGAATAATTCACACTCCTACAGGCCCTCAACAAGCCAAAATGACAAGACCATTAACCAAGTGTTGACTTCAGTTATGCAGAACCATCAAATTTCCATCTGGAAACTAGTAAACAAGATGAAGATAAGCACTGGTTTAGTATGCTCTATCTTGAACAAGGATGTGGACTTGCAGTGACCACAAAATTTATGACAAAACTGCTACCAACACAGCAAAAGTGTATATGCTTCATGTATAAAAGGGGAATATCTTGAGATATTTTTATCATATGTAGAAAATGGATGATGAGAGACTGAGTGTGTGAATGTCTAGTGTAAATGTTGAGTGTCAATGTCAAGGGACTTACAGTTGACAGAGTGGAAAGAAGGAATTTTGTTTGTGGCAACGTCATAAGTGATTATCAAGAAAAGAAGTGTTCTTCAATATATGGACATTAATAATAGATCGTTTACCACAACAAAGGTCTACAGAATAAGGTTCAGAAAAGTAAAACATCAAATTACTAAATACTTAAGACAGAAAACAAAATATAAACCCGTCTAGTTTTCAGCACACCTGATTGATCATCCACTTGCACCACAGCAGATCATTATCTTGTACCATTGGTTTTATTCCTGTATGTCCTTCTGGTCATTTCATTCATCGTCACCATTCTCTGCGAGTAAGCGAAGTGTTAGTAATCAGAATAGATCAAGAAATAATGGGATCAAGCTTCATAAAGTTTGATCTAGAAAAGAAGCAGGAAGGAACTGGTTCTCAATAAAGGTGGTAGATGAATGGAACAGACTCGGTAATTAGAATGTTAGTAGCAGGTCATTAGGAAACTATAAAAGATTAGAAGACAAATTTAAGGACAAAGATGATAGGTGGAAATGGGTAGGAATGTTTCTTGCAAGGACTGCTATGTTTAGGCCTTACAGCTTCTTGCAGCTTCCCTTATTTTGTCATGTTATGTTAAGGTGCTGCCACTTTACCATTTTCATCACTCACTGATTTATTCCAGCTTACTAACTGCATACACTTTCTTTCCTCTTGCTATCCTTTGTCACTTAGAAATTTACTTGATTTTTTTGCTTTCCAGGTTTTTATTAAAAACTCTACAGTATAAATACCAGAACTAATACTTGAACAACTCTCAGACTGCTGGTGTGGATCATGTATACGATTGTCTACACAAAATTTTCAGATTGGACACCTGAATCCTTATCACTCACCTTGCTGAGAAATAAGATAAATAGTAATTAAATAAACAAGTGAATTGCATACAATCTGAAAAATAAATTTCCTAACAATGGTCAGTAAAGTATTTAGTAGCAATCACAGCACAAAATTTACACCATGGCAACTCTTATAAGTTGAACACTGTAGATCAGCTTGCACTTGCATGCAACCATGGATGTGATGGCAATCCTAATTTGTAAAGGGTTTACTGTATGCATGAATGTGTGTGTGTGTGTGTGTGTGTGTGTGTGTGTGTGTGTGTGTGTGCAAGAAATCTTGACAATACTTCCTCCACAAACAGTAGCTGTTTGGGGGTGGACATGCGATAGTGTACTGATATTCTAGTTTCCTTTTGTAAAAGTTTCACTCCCTGCTACAGTATAATTACTGAATAGTAGCTCCTGGCAGGATAACAGTTTTGGTTAGGTTAGGTGGATTATGTTGAGATACGTAACATTTGCATTTTTTGATCAATGTTAGCAATAGTGGCTCCTTATGGAGCAGCTTAATCATGCACATATGATGATGAACACGCATTGTTCAACACGTGAGGGGGTTAGGTTAGGTTTGTTTGAGGCGGAGAAATAGAGGCAGGCACACAGAAAAAAACAAACAAACTAAAAAGAAAAAAAACAAAGGCAAAGAAAGAAAGGCCAGACAGTAGACAGAGAGAGAGAGAGAGATGGCGCGTGTGTGTGTGCTGGAAGGTGATAAGGAACACCGAAAAGTTTACCCCGATAGGAGCCGAATGCGGAGGCTAAAGGACTCTCAAGAAGGCTGCGGACTCAACTTTTCCCTCCCTCAAGCGCCGTCCAGTCCAATTGCCGGCTCAAGTTGTCCAGTGAGTCTCTTTTCCAGCTAGGTTTGAGGCCACTTCATGCCCTCTTCTCTCTCTCTTTCTTTCCCTCTTCTTGCAAGCGTCTTTCTCTTTACTTTTCTCCTTCTATTCCTTTCTCTTCCACTGTTTCTCTGTCTCTCTGTCTCCAGCTTCCTGTAACTCTGTCCTCTCCTCTTCTGTTTCCGCATTACATTTCTCATTCTTTCTCAGTCTTGATGGTTCTCCTTGGTTCTACTTCGGTCCTGTTTCTCTCTCTCTCTCTCTCTCTCTCTCTCTCTCTCTCTCTCTCTCTCTCTCTCTCTCTCTCTCTCTCTCTCTCTCTCTCTCTCATGCTTGGGATCAATGCATTTTTATCAGTACAGCTCAACTGCAGTTTAGAACGAAATACGCCAGTCATTTCCGGTTGAATTGGACTCTTCAATTCAGATTCAGTTTCATTCACATGCTTTTCAATTTTGATTCAGTTCAGCTAATTGTTTTCTGTTTCATTTTATTGGTTTTAACGCAGATTGCACACCAGACACTATCAGAAATTTAACACAAATAGAAAGCTTATTTGAACTTTCATTTTTTTTTTTTTTTTATGCGCCATGACACAAACTCAATATTACATTATAATCAACATCTCTGTTCCTTCGAAAATGCTCCACAACAAATATGAATTACATTTTATTTCCTTTATTCCCACAAATTCATATCTCACTGGCATGAATTCCACGTCTGTTCATGCTGATCCTTTATTTTTCAATTCCAATACAATCCCAATTCGCGCATTTTTTTGCGTCAGTTCAAATTCAAATCATAATTGAATGTAACTCAATTAACTACGCGCGCGCGCGCGCGCACACACACACACACACACACACACACACACACACACACACACACACACACACACACACACACACACACACACACACACAAGTCAAGGAAAATTCTGTTTCTCTCTCGCTTCCTTTTATTGCTATTTAATCTTGTCGTGTCAGGATTTGTTTCCCTTCCCCTAGTCACCCCATAGAAAAAAATACCCCCCCCCACACACACACACACATTGCTGATGTTCCCCTATCGCCATACGTCACTCACTTTTTGAGTATCGCTTTAAATCTGTGAGCATTTCACTTTACGCGTTCAATATAAGTGACATCACATCTTCCCTGCCTAGGTATTAAAGGGTATGGAAAGTAGGACCTGGTTTATGTACGAGTATGTTCCCGCGTGTCGTGAGTCGCAGCGTGGCAAAGTGTGGGGTGAAAAAATTCAGCTTTTCAGCTGTGAAGCAATTTGAGTTGGTAAAGTCAGCCGAAAGAGTTTTTTGGCGAAGTTCCAAGGGATTTCTGCTGGAATGGAAGAGCGGGAAGTTTGTTTGGGCAAATACACTTTCAGTTATTTCACGCAACCAGTTCGAGATTGTGCTGTTTCGTTCGTGTTTAGATGATGATGCAAGAAACACCAACCAATTCTGGCAGGCCTTTGTACCCGGCAGTGTGTGTGTGTGTGTGTGTGCAAGTAAAGTAAGGTTTACATGCATCCTGGTTTACATTAATTATTTACAGTGAGTTCCTGCCTTGAATTGGGAACAACGTAATGTCAAATCCGAGTGACGACCTAATTTCCGTGAGATCTTACTGTGCGAGAAACTGAACGTAATTATCGAGTGTGTGGCGGCTTTGTGGTATTGATGCCAAGTTAGAGGAAGCAGTGACAGGGTGGTGGTGGTGGTGGTGGTGGTGGTGATGATGGTGTTGCCTTGGCGAGGTCCTCCTGTGTTGATTTAGTAAATATATGAAACACCTTTAGCCATCTACATCACCTACTCTTTTCTGCTTTAAATGTATCGTATCAAGAAGATGAAGTGAAAGGATTGTCTTTCATTCAGCAGAATTTCTGATACCTTTTTTTTTCTATGTTAAAGATAAAATGATTAAGTTATCCTACACTTTTCATCTTCTCTATCATCTGTCTCTGTATTGAAGGAGAGCTAAAAAAAATAACTTTGACAGACCTCACAACAACTACGTCATTTGCCTTGTGTTTTTTTTCTCAATCTACTCTAATTCGTATATTAAGAAATAAAAGAAGAATAATTTATAACACTCTCAGCGCTCAATTTCTGTTTTAAAGTATCCTATATTAAAACTGAAAAGAAGAAACTATCCCTGCAGCTGCGTAAGTCTGACTTCTGCGGCTGTGACGGGAGGGAGTTCAGAAATTTTCCCTGTATTTTATCATATTCCTGTTGTTTCCTCTTGTTCAAAGATGTCACGACGCTTTGTTTACGCCACGTTCCTTTGTGGGGGATCTCATCATGGTATAGGAAATTCGTTGACTAATTCTTATCATCTTTTCATTGTTTTTTTTTTTTATTATTATTAAGATTCTTCTCCAAAGCTACTTAGAGTACTCAGCTCTCTTGTTGATCATTTCCAGTTAATATTGCTGCGACGTCCTGGAGACAGAAGGGATTAACAATCTTGCGTCTCTGTACACACACACACACACACACACTCTATCTCTCTCTCTCTCTCTCTCTCTCTCTCTCTCTCTCTCTCTCTCTCTCTCTCTCTCTCTCTCTCTCTCTCTCTCTCTCTCTCTCTCTCTCATTTTGTTGTTGTTGTTGGTCATTTTTTTTTCTTGTCAGATTATTTCCTGATGACTGCATGTGATGTACAGCTCCCTCCACTTCCACGTTCTCTAGTCAGCGTTGCCAGTGTGTGAATCGCCTGCTGTAAACCTCCTGCTTCGACTCGTATTGAAACAAATGCCGCCAATCCCTCTATCACCCTTCCGCTTAATAGTGCTACCTTCGATCTTAAGTCACTGTCCTCTTCATTATCATCACCACCACCATCACTACTATTGTCATTAAGAAAACTGAGTAAATACCTGCACGTGTACGTTTGATAATGATAAGTTTCGTAATGCACTTAGTACATCAAAGCAGGAAGGTGGAATTATCATAATGTAGCTTCCTCATCATTTAGTCTTGATCATTCCCTCTCCACGTAGCGCCAGGTGAGAAGAAAGGCAAGGAGAAGCCACCAGGCACATACACTTGCCACTTCTTCGCTTTTTTTTTCATTCCCTCCCCCTAAAACGCTTCAGTGTTAATAGAGTGAAGCGTGAGAGAGCAGCTGTTGCATCGACCAACGCTGCACCCGACACCTCGCGCCACTCCAGGCCCCGAAGTCTGCTGGGGCTGAAAGGATCCCCACCTGCCCCGCGGCGTGAGGGGGCGTGAGAGAGGAGGAGCAGGTGTCCGAGGAAGGCGGAGAATGCATGTAATGTTGGTGAGGATAAAGGGTTTGTGGGAAGAGTGGAGTGAGTGAAAGAGCTGGTCGTCAGAGTGAAATAATCGAGGTGCGAAGGAGGACATCCACTCTCTCTCTCTCTCTCTTTCTCTCTCTCTCTCTCTGGGTGGTTGTGTGTGGGTGTCGTTGTTCTTCATGATTTTAGCAGCAACTATTCATGAAGGGTAAGACTACAGCTTAGAGGAAAAGCAAACAAATTGAGCCATAAGGAAAACTAGAAGGGAAAATATAGACCAGAAAGGAATGCGCGGCTTATTAAAGGCGAGATTACTTTGAATGAGGAGAGAATAAATACTTTGAATGAGGAGAGAATAAATGTGTGATCATGTACGATGACACACACAGACAGACAGACAGAGAGAGAGAGAGAGAGAGAGAGAGAGAGAGAGAGAGAGAGAGAGGGTAAACAGCATACTAAAGGGAAGACTTGAGTTAGAGAGGAGTGAGAGGGAAGAGCAGGACAAAGAGAAATAACATTAAAGAAAACAATCCAGGAACATGAAAAGTAAAAGGTCTCTCTCTCTCTCTCTCTCTCTCTCTCTCTCTCTCTCTCTCTCTCTCTCTCTCTCTCTCTCTCTCTCTCTCTCTCTCTCTCTCTCTCTCTCTCTCTCTCTCTCTCTCTCTGACTCGATTACGGATACTGACGAGCAGCTTTTCATACGTTTTCCTCATGCAAAGTGTTCACGCGGCCACAATGCCATCGCTCACTCGCTGCCTCCCGCAACTCTCCACAAATCTGAAGGAGTTACAATCCACAAATCTGAAGGAGTTTTGTAACTTGAGAAAAATACAAGAATATTTTTAACAGCCTGCCTTGCCTATCTTGTTTTTTTCTTCTTCTTTTCTTCTCTCTTTGTCATCCTGTCGTCCGTGTTTATTTACTTGTGTTGCGTGTTTCGTTGTTTTTTTTATTTTTCTTTGCTTAGATTTTTTTTTCTTTTTCTTATGTGAGGATTTTCGTTAATGTTCCTATGATGCTTAACGTAATAAGTGTCAGTGTGTGTGTGTGTGTGTGTGTTTTGCAGGACACCGTTTTCAACAATTGTATATGTTTTTATCTTTCTTTCACTCTTTCTTTCTTTCTTTCTTTCTTTTTCATATTTCATTAATTATTTCTTTCTTTTCTTTCTATCACTCTTTGTTTTGAAATTTTCGGTGTCCTTTGTTTGTTCCCTTTCTAATCATACACTTCTCTTAATTTTCTTTGTATACTTACCTCCTCTCTCCTTTTGTTTTGGTAACCTTTCCCTCACTCGTATTTCATTTCGTCACTTATAATTTTTCTCCCGACTTCCATTCATGATGTCTTTTAACTCCCTTCCTTCGAACGAATCAGAGACAACAGAGAATCTTCCCATTGGACAAACAGATGCAGCGTGGTGTGCCCGGGAGGAGGCGCCAACGTGGAGGAATGTACATATGCAACAACCGCAGCCACACTGCAGTACTCTTGGGTTAACCCGACGTCGAGGAGTTAAGAGCAAAGGAGCAGCATGGTTGGGGTGAGTGTTGCTCTAATTGCTACACTAACATTGTTGTTGCCGTAAGAACGAGGTCGTACTGCGCCGCTATTTATGCCACAGAGACTAGATGCCTTTCAGTGTCTTTGCAGCACTCTAATGTGTTTCCTGAAGTTAATCTTTACTCTGTTCCAAGCCGATCTGTGTGAAATTTTACCACAACGCAGTGTACTACATTACGTATTTATCAGAGACTAGTTTTGGTGGCCGCTCTACTTAACGAAGCCTATAGTAACTGAATACTAAAAGAGCTGAATCAATACTAGTTGTAAAGAAGAGAAACCGTTTTATTTATCTATTTTCATTGTGTCCCTGGATATTTTCTTTAATGAGTCTCGAGTCTCCGAAGAACAGTAGAAAAGGAAATTATGTCTTGTCTTTCTTTCCTTTCCTTTTTTTTTTTTTTCAAAGGTACAAATCGGTAGTAAAAAGGAAGGTTTGTCACTGTCATGGCAACAGTAGCGAAGAAAGAACTGTCTAGCACGTCCCTTCCTTCCACAAGACCTCTTCCTCACGACTCCATTTCATTACTTTCCCTTCCCTCTCCCTCTCCCTTCTCCCTCTCCCACTGGCGTGTCCTGTAAAGTCGCGTTCCGTTCCAGCCTCGGCCAGTGACGCGGTAGTAAACAAGGGTGGCCTGCACACTCGTTCAAAACACGTCTCGTAAAAGTCTCAATTCAAGACCTATTTCTCGTCCTGCCACCAGGAGTTAGAAGGTCAACCTCGAAGGGACCCTCCCACCACGCTCCCAGCCCGCCTCTACGCCCCGATATATCTAAAGAAAAGATGTTTTGTGGTGTGGTTGGAGGGCGGGGAACGAGGATGTTGCTGCATTGGCCTGGCTGGTGTGCGTGTGTGCGCGAGGACTGTTGTTTTGTGGCCGCTTTCCTGTTTGTGCATGTGTATGTTTGAATGTATTTGTTATTCATGTATTTGTTTATTGATTTATGCATTTGTGTGTATGTTTATGTTACTCACGATCGTGAAATTACTTGCTGTAGTTGTGACAGTCAGATATTACAAGCAGATGAGGAGTTGGAATTCACGCGATAGATAAGAACAGACCTTACACACACACACACACACACACACACACACACACACACACACACCATTGTTTTGCTCACTAATTACTTACTCATTACATTTAGCAACCTTCAATCTGGTAAATAACACTCAAGGACATTACTAGTGTGTGTGTGTGTGTGTGTGTGTGTGTGTGTGTAAGGTCCTGTTCTTATCTATCGCGTGAATTCCAACCCCTCATCTGCTTGTAATATCTTGTGTGTGTGTGTGTGTGTGTGTGTGTGTGTGTGTGTGTGTGTGTGTATGTGTGTGTCAGTGATCACAAGAAAGCCACATTACCATTTCCTGGTATCAGTCGAGGTATTTATTTATGCGTGCGATATTCGTCCCTTTCATTATTGTTGTTTAGACAAAATATCTGATGACGTCATCTGGATTCCTCCACAACAAGCCTTCCTGAAGCTACTAATCTGGCAGAGCCACTCAATTAACCTCCCTTCACTGCACGGGGACGTATGAAGCAACTCATCAACAATATCTCCTAACATTCAACGAAAACCTGAAGAGATATGGAACAGTTTTCTCGCCCGTCTATCGCCGAGCGGCAGCAGGAGGAGGCATATGTGTGAAAATAAAAATAAACGGATATCCTGTACAGCTGTCTGAGGAAACAAAATGAATACCTTCTGCAGCTGTCAGGGAAAAGTGAAATAAGAGACGGAAAAATATTAAAGTAATCGTGGAGGTCCGGTTGTATCTGTCACGCGCCACCTTGAGTCACGGAGCCAATTAGAAGCCCAGGTAAAATTACTAGCCTTGCGAAGTGGAATAACCGTCCCTTGGGTGTGTTAGTGATGTATGATAATGATGGCTGGTGACCGCGTGTGGTGGTGGTGGTGGTGGTAGTGGTGGTGGTGATAGTAACAGTGGTAGTAATAGTGGTAGTAATGAAACAGTGAAGTATGATGTCACGTGCCGCCCACATACTTTCGAATCACCAATAGCATCAGATTGTCTTCTTCCCATAAGCCTGGATTTGTTATTGCCGTAAATGCTCCCATGCCTGTGTTGGAGGAGGCGAGCAGTGATGTCCGCCACAGAGATAGAGTCTGTCTTTCTCTTGCACTTTAGGCGAGGCGAGTGGTGAGATTTGCCAGAGGATGAGAGATGTCCTTACGCTGGTTCTTCTTTGCCCTGACGCCAGGTTAGAATTTTGTTGTAAAGTTGGAAAGCTGTGAAGGAAAAAATGTTATAATGTGCAAAATGAATGGTGAAGTTTTCCTTTAAAGTATAGGATTAAAAAGAAAAATAAGAAAGGCATCGTTATATACAATAATTCCTTTTTAAATACCCCTTATTGCTATGAAGACCCCCAGTGTAAATCGATATATCACTATATGTTCACTTCTATTCGTCAAATATTCCCTATTAATAAATTTGGCTCCTGCTGCCTCCCACACATACCTTTACTGGCTTTTCTTTATTTAATTAATTAACTAACACACTCGCACTCGTTTATTTGCTCCCCGCGCTGGTTAAGTCAGGCCAATTATTACATTTTCTTTTCGTATGACAGAGAACATACATTTCCTTATCAGAAGTAAAAACAAAAAAAAAAAAAAAAGGTCGCTGGTAATCACTGTTCCAATTGTTTTCATCGCGTATCCTTTGGTCTCACTTGTCTGCCGGTGGTGAAAGTGCTGGACGTTCTGCTCATTTATATATATATTTCTCCAAACGTTTTTTTTTTTCTTTTTTTTTCCCCACGTGAAATCCCTTTGCCTGGAGAAGTAATTAATGATGCAACGCGATACACCATGAGGCTTTTTTGCACCATTGTGTAGTCTTCACTGCGAGAGAGAGAGAGAGAGAGAGAGAGAGAGAGAGAGAGAGAGAGAGAGAGAGAGAGAGAGAGAGAGAGAGAGAGAGAGAGATAAGAACATATCAAAAGAAAATAAGAGAATGTACAAGGCCTACACGTGACAGTCCCTCTATGAAACACACCTACCTACTTGTATTTTCACTTATCATCCCAATCCATAAATTTCTGTAATCTTCTACATGATATTTAGAGCTTCAACGAAGATATGCACAGAGACTCGCTTGTTCCCTGCGTTCTCGTACCTGGGATGAGTCCGCCCTCCGTACAGTGCGTCCATTCCGTCACTTTGTCACGTGAGGGAGAGAACACGTATAGGTGAGTGGGGCGAGGGGTGTCAGTGTGTGTAGGTGGTGGTGCTTACCAGATGCAGGTCAAGGTCACCAGGTATTAGTGTTACAAAAATTAAATAGTCGTGTTTGCATAGATTCAACAAGAACACCTTACTACGAAACTGTCGAGTCACACAATCTTGAAAGTCATTTTCGGTGGACTTATTTTTACACTCCCCTTCTTTTTTGGTCCATCCATTGAGAGGACGAGTCATCACGCAGCCACTCACTCACTGAATGGAGCTCTGGGAAGAGTGAAGGTGAATAGTTTTATTTATTTTTTTTTTTATTTTTTTTTTTTTTTAGAGAGAGAGAGAGAGAGAGAGAGAGAGAGAGAGAGAGAGAACCTGAGCACTACCTACGCCCCCACTCCTTGCCTTCCGAACTAATGAGCAGCGAACACTACTGAAACATGCTCCGAGTCAGGCTTGGAGGCGCGTGGGGTCGTTTCGCTACTTAGCGGCAGCAGCAGCAGCGGTACCAGCGGGGAGTGTCGTAGGCTTGTTGATGTACTGTGATATGTGCTGTTTAGTTTTCCGCAAATTTTGGAGAATGCGGTATGAGAAACATTTCCTTTAGTTTTGCGTTGTTGAAAAGAGCTCTCGCTGTTAGCATACGAACAACGTGGTACGCTTCAGTTCCAAGTTCCAATTAAAAACAAGAGTGACCGTGTGATAACGTAACCCATGACTGTAACATGTATTTCTGCTCCCGACACAGCACACGGTTGTCATATACTGCTACATACTTAGTGTATGTTATACCTGTTGTCTTGCACTCAACAACTCTGGCACAGCTGGCGTAATGTTAATGAATGTGGAAACTTTATATTTTCATGGTAACAATTCTCTTTATATTCGCGTCAGTGCTTTTAAATGTTCTCCTTTCTCTCGTAAACATAAGCGCAGGGTCTGAAGGTTTTATTGATTACGCAGCGTTTCGCGGTTCATCTATGGCACTTTAAAGTTAAACTCGGTTACAATTAAGTTAAGTAATTTATCAGTTTGAGTGAAGTATTTTATCAACTTGAAATACCTCACCGTCATTTATGGAAGAAAACTATCGCATGCATTTAATTTATAACTGTAGAGGACCTACAAAGTCAAAGGACAAAAAAAAAACAAATAAAAATGATGCGGCGTTGTGGCGGAAGTTCCCTCTTTGCAACAGCGCCGAGTGACTCTTTGCATCAGCTTTCATTGGAATGATATTTCGTTTTCAACCTTTCCACTTCATATTAACACTACTATGCACAAGACCCCAGCTTACGGGCTCTCAAAGCTGACTGGGCGATACACTACGATATATTGGACAAACGAGGGTTTCTCATTTAATTGCTGCCAGGATGAGGAGGGAAGAAGAGAGAGAGGGAGAGTGATTTATGTTATCATTGGTGGCAGTGGTGGTGGTGGTGGTGGTTTGGAGGAACGTACGCAAAGAAACCCTGCCCTTAAATCTCCGCTGTTTGTGATGTGCGCTTCACAGACGCAGGAAACGACGCTGAGGTGAGTGGCGTGGCTGTGGTCCGGATGTTTAGCCCACCTGATGTTTCCTAATTCGATTGTTAGTAAGGATTATCTGCATCTTCTTGTGGGCGTGTGAGAGTCATGGCAGTCTTGCAGCTGCGTCTTAAGTTACATTTATGGTTCACAATTAGCTAAGTCAGTGTTTGAAAACATGAGCATAGGAACACATGGAAAATTTCTCAGGAGTATGTTGTCATAAGCTGCTTCACCGATAATAATAATAATAAACATCCATAGTGCAGCTGACAAAATATATGGAAAGCTTGCCGATAGAAGGGGCTGTTACATTGTATAGTTAAGAAATCACCAGAAATCACCCATCGTTTCTGGGACTGACATCTCACGGCTTTTTTTTATTTATTGGATTTTTGTTGCCCTTAGCCAGTGTCTCCTACACAGTGACGTCATCCACAAATTTCACTTTATGGGATGAATGTTGTAACAGGCTGTTGATGAGGGCAAGGAAGATGACAGGTCCGATGCAGGTCCCCTGCGGCACCCCACATGTGGTGGGAAGCCACGTGGATGTTTTATCTTTGTATTTGGTACGCTGCTGCCTACCCGTGAGGAAAGATGAAATGAATGGTAGAAATGACGTGCGGCAGCCGAAGTTGTACAGTTGAGTCACTGCTACGCTGTGATCCACGTTGTCAAAAGCCTTCTTAAAATCAATCAGGCACATCTGGGCCACCGTATTACGCTGTTCCAGACCTTTCAGGATGGCGTCCAGGAGGAACACCATGTACTGCGTGGTAGAGCGTCCCTTCAAGTTCCCGAACTGGTGCCCATCGATGTGTGGGCGCTTGTCCGTCAGGGCTACGTCTGCAACGCGCCCCTCCACCACCTTCCCGAAAGTGTGTGTGAGAGACACGGGGCGTAGCTGCCCCAGGTTGGTCACATCAGCCACCTTGGCTTGGCAGGGCTATCACTGTGGACTGCTTCCACCGGTCAGGGCAGGCTCCTGTTTGTAGGCACTTGTTATAAATTATTTCAAGCGGTTGGCTCAGTTCATATGCAAATTCTTTTACTAGTTTTAGCGGAATTTCACCTTGGGGAGTAGATTTGTTTGTTTTTATTTTCTTTAAGTCTTTATAAATATCATGCCTCGAGTAGTAAGGGGGAGGCAGTGAAGGTTGGTGGGCAGGTACGATACTTGGGTCCAAAGGTGGATAGTTTGTACATATTGTGGAAAAGTGTGCATTTATCGCGTTAGCAATCTCACATGGGTCGCTTAGGTTGAGGAAAGGGAGGCTTACAGGCTTTCGTTTAGGTTCTATAAGTTTTGCAATGCACTTGTTAAATCCACTTTCACTTTGTGTCGTCACAAAATAGTCATGTTTCGCCTGTTTGATTTTTCTCTTTGCACAACAATTTAGTTCACGATATCGTTCTGTGTTCCCTTTGTTGTACGCATTTCGCTTTTTAACTATCAACCGCTTTATCTCAGGGGTCATCCACGGTTGGTCACTCTCTCGCTTTCGCCATGTTTCCAGCGGGAAGTAGGCTTCGTATTGGTGTTGGAGGATAGCGTGCAATGCATTTTCTTGTTGTTCTATGCTGGGGTATGTTTCTAGGAATGACCAGTCTACCGCTGTAATCCAGGATCCGAATTCCCTCATGGACGATTCCTTGTAGGGGCGGTACTGCACAGCGTGGTGGCGCGGGGGTGAGGCTGGTGTGGCCGGCCGCACCAACACGCACTTGTGTCTGCTCAGACCAATAGGGGGCAGATATACAGGGGACCTATAGTAATGCATGTCTGTTAGCACAAGATCTAACACGGAATTTTCATGAGTGGGCTGTGTCACCAAGTTTTTCAGACTCAGTTGATTACATATCTGATCTTTATTAAGCCCATTAAAATCACCACAGATTTTCACTTTACAATTATTATGCCTCCGTCTGAACATATCCACACTCGTTATTATGTGTTCAGTGAGATTACTATGTGTATTAGCGTCAGAATCTGGGGGATAGTACAGCACACACAATATTATTTGGGACACTTGTTTTACATTTTTTCAGGTGTACCCAGAGACACTCAAGGTGTGGAGGGACAGTGATTTGTGCTCTCACTGCTTGTAAATGTTTTCGCGCGTACAAACACACTCCTCCGCCACGGGTGTCACGGTTTTTGTGGAACAAGTCATAGCCATTAATTTCATACTGGTGAGCCGGTTTATTCACTGAGAACCATGTTTCACTTATTGCAATAATGTCTGGGTCCTCTTGTTTCACAACAACACTTAATTCGTCAAACTTGTTGGTTAGGCTGGTGGGGTTGGTGAGTAGCAGTGATGGCAGGGGAACGGTAGACCGAGGCTCCCGAGGGATGGGGGTGAGGTGGCGGTGCTTTGTCGGACCCGGCCTGGGAGCCGAGGTGCGAGGTAGGGTCACTGTGGGGATGGGTCGTTGCATGTGTGTCCCACCATGCCTCGCCTCCTCTTGGGGAATGGGGGTGAGGTGGCGGTGCTTTGTCGGGCCCGGCCTGGGAGCCGAGGTGCGCGGTAGGGTCACTGTGGGGATGGGTCGTCGCATGTGTGTCCCACCATGCCTCGCCTCCTCTTGGGAAATGGGGGTGAGGTGGCGGTGCTTTGTCGGGCCCGGCCTGGGAGCCGAGGTGCGCGGTAGGGTCACTGTGGGGATGGGTCGTCGCATGTGTGTCCCGGCACGCCTTGAACGGGCTTTGTATAGGGACAGTTGTTTCAGGGTCACGATCGTTGGTGTGCTGGGATAACTAGAGTTTTTACGTACATTCCAAGGAGAGGAAGGCAGAGCGCCTTAGGTCGTGAGGTATATCGGAGGGAAGGCGTTTCTCAGGTGAGAATCTTGGTGTGGATTGGTGATGGAGTGAGTGTGTGGAGGTATTAGTGGTGTAGCGGTATAACCTTGATATCCAGGATCAGGTTAGTGAGTCTTTTGTGGTACCAAGAGCTCTTGTCCGCTGAAATTCGGTTGTTGAGTTGTGCCGGTGACGCTGTTGGGAGGAGTCATAGGTCAAACTGGCAGCCATTTTGTGAGTGGAAGTTGTGGTGTTGACCTTGGAAGCTGGTGTTGTGGTGTATTGGTGATTTTGGGGATGATGTTATGGTGTTATGGGTAATCTTTGGTGATGATGGTAATCTCCTGTGAGGCTTGAGGAGGTGAAATACGGGAATTATTGTCTGGGGACGCGGTAGTGGCGTCTGAGTAAATTCCTGCGGTTGAGGGGAATATTTCAGTGACTGGTGGAGGTGTAAACGGGTTGTGGTGTTGTGTGAAGTGACGAGAACGTCATGTAGTAACGTGTACTACCTCATGTTGTTTGTGAATTATAATTAGTATTAATATATGTGCTTGTAACATAGAATAATCGTGTTTTCTACTCCCCCAACATTGATCTGGTATTAGAGGTGATTCCAGGTGTGCTGTGTCAAGGTAAAGGTGGAGTGAGAGGATGTAATTCTGGCGATTTCTGATAGGTCGGGTAGGCACTCGAAGCCTTTAAAAATCCAGACCTTTAAAACTTTCCGGGATCAGTGTAACGTCCACTTTCTTGGAGAGATAACCGGGATCGTACGATCATAAGTAAGTAAGCGATCGTGACAGCAGTTACTCGCAGCCACGTGTTTGGGAAGCACTGACATTGATGGAGGCCGTACATTGCGGTCGTAAGTTCCTTCATTAAATTGTAAAAAATATGATCTGAGCACAACCTTCCCTGTGTGTGTGTGCGTGCGTGCGTGTGTGTGTGTGTGTGTGTGTGTGTGTGTGTGTGTGTGTGTGTGTGTGTGTGTGTGTGTGTGTGTGTGTGTGTCTTGATTAAGCGAGTCAGGCAATAACACGAGAATAGATAACAAGAGAACGTTCATTTGCATGCATACAAAATACAGACCCACATACAAAACTAAATAAAAAAGAAAAAAAATCTGCCTTTCTTTCTTCATTGTATAAACGTTGCGTTGACAGTCTCTGTGAAGGCAAATTATGTTTTCTTTATATTTACTTTGTTTTAAAACTGAAAACAGACAAAGTTGTAGGTGTTGATGCCGCTGCCACGCATCGCGCTCAAAGAATGTTGTGCATGTCGCTTTGAGCCTCTTTACGAGTTATAATCCGTAATGATATGTAGTGCGCTTTGTTTTTATTCATATAAATTAAACGGTATTAGACATTGATGCGTATAAAGACAAACAGATCAGTACAGCCTCACCTCAGCAATGCAAACTCCGCTGCTCATTAGTAGTTTTCAGACACTTGTACCTAATTATCTCTTTTTTATGCACTGAACTTCCCTTTTCGCTTGTTCTGACTGGAAAGCTCAGTGTTTATACGAGAGGCTTTGTTTGTTTGCATAATAGTACTCGCCAGCCACCGCAACGGCACCTAATGTACAACTACCTCACGATGGCCACTGCTATGCCACGCACCCCCACCACTCGCTGCTGTTATTCCAGAACTAAATGAATTTCAAAGTGTTCCATGATTTCATTCTCTCTCTTTTCTAATTTTGTAATAATAGTATTAGCTCGCATGGCGTAGCTAAAGAAGGAACGGTAAACTGTGGAATAAAGTGAAAACAAGTAAATTAATGAAAACATTTTAAGGGCGTAGTACTTACCTGCAACACTTTCATTGTCACCTCCAGTTTTAAGAGAGAGAGAGAGAGAGAGAGAGAGAGAGAGAGAGAGAGAATTGCGTAGCTATAATACACAAGACTTCAAGGATTGTGGACTGAAAAGATGAATTCTGGTTGGTAGTTGAATAGAGTAACAACAGCCGTACACACACACACACACACACACACACACACACACACACACACACACACACACACACACACACACGATAGACGTGACCCAAAAAAAGAAAGAAAGAAAGAAAGAAAGGTCGTGCCTGTTTTCAAAAAAAAAAAGCTAAAAAACTGGAAAAAAAAAAACATTAAAAAAGATTAAAATATGATTATGGTTTGACGGCTCGGCAAATCGTATTATATAATTTCGGCGTGACTTAAAGGCGATCAAAGCAACTATTCCCCTGAACCACCTTGACGATGAGACACAGGCTGTGACAGTTTGCGGCGTTGTGCATTAGTGTGTGTGTGTGTGTGTGTGAGAGAGAGAGAGAGAGAGAGAGAGAGAGAGAGAGAGAGAGAGAGAGAGAGAGAGAGAGAGAGAGAGAGAGGAGAGAGAGAGAGAGAGAGAGAGAGAGAGAGAGATTATCCTCAGTAACACAAACATATAAATGAATAGATAGACAGATAAATAGATAGATAGGTAGATTTATACAGATAGACAGACAGACGAACAATCAAAGAGAGCGATAGATTAACAGATAGACAGATATGTATGTAGCCGCCGTATACGCAGAACTTACACGACGGCTACAGATACATTGTGGTGTGCCATTTTATGTTTTCTTTGTTAACGTTATTTATTCGTAGAGACTGGTTGTTATACATGGCTAGTGTCATGAGTAGTGTATGGAGTGTAGGACGCGCCCGCGCGCCAGCATAGCAGAGTGAGAGGGGCGTTGCATTTGCCCTCTCAGCTCTTTCTCTCATCGACGGGTCGGTTGTTGTGGCGTGAGCGCTGATAACACACCTGCGACATAATGAACATAAAATGCTGTAGGGGCCCAGCAGCGTCTCGCTGTGTATGTATTCATCATAGTATTAGGATATTTACGTAATTGTACGGAATTGACGACGTGAAGTGTCACGACAATGATGTACTGCAATACCTGTGTTTCCTATGATATACTCCTTTGTGTTACTCTCAGTATTAGTGATAATATGTTAATTCACAGGTTTGACCGCTTCTGAATACAAAGAGCGCGTACTGCACAGCTCGTTTCAGTCACCTCCACTACAATACATTAATAAGCGTCGGATGGCGCTGTACAATGAAGAGCAACGAAGAGTCAGTAGTCTGTACTAGCGGACGAGTGGATGCAAATTGGGCTGAAGTGGATTGCTGTTGAGATTTAATGAGTTTAAGAGCGTGGCGTGTATTCGTTAAGGGCAAGGCGATTGTGTAGGAAAATCTAATTTGATATTACGGGAACAGAACTGCCTTGCTATGACGTGTTGAGGGAGAGAGAGAGAGAGAGAGAGAGAGAGAGAGAGAGAGAGAGAGAGAGAGAGAGAGAATTTCGTTCCTCGATTAAGTAATAAACAGACGAATGGATAACAAAAAATATTGATAACGCGGTGGATTTCGATGGGCGACTCTTACTGACTCACAAAAGTACATTAGTCATGATACAAATAAAAGAGGGGGCAGGAGAGCACAGTGCTTTTCAATTGAGTTCACGGTGGATACAATATTGCATTATTTCCAACCTGGTCATTTAGTTTACGGTAAATGTATGTTAAAGCTTTATTCTACATGACAAGCTGATAAACACACCCGCTACTTTGGTAAGCTGGGTGGGCGGAAACCAACCCTGCCTTGGGCCTTCAATGTAATCAGGAATGTAATCACGTTTTTCGTTTCTACATACATGTAATTTGTGTAGAGTGGCGTATGGGAGATGGGTACGTTACTAAATTAAATTATTCGTTGTTGTTTCGTAGACTAAATCACGCAGGAGGAAAATGTAAAGTAATAATGATAATAATAATAATAATAATAATAATAATAATAATAATAATAATAATAATAATAATATGAAATAACAACAACAACAACAACAACAACAACAACACATTTCTGGCCAGTAAACAATGGCTTTAAGAGTAGCCATTTAACTTTTTGACTCGCAACATCAGTATAGCACATGTTGAATTTTGACTAACTTGGCAATAAAAAAAAAAAAACATCCACTAAAAGATATAAACTACTGGATCGTCTCTTTTCCTGTCAGTGGTGTCTTTCCAAATCAGACTCACATTCTCCACCAGATTATTTCACAAAGCGCGACAACGACCCGCGGCATTTACAGCACCAACACTCCTTCGTTATATTATGCTTCTGTTTCGTCTGTCTTTCCTCTGTATGCAATCGATTTGTATTGGTATGCTGCGGGAATAATGCGCTAGGTGGGCGACTACGAGGAGGGCTTCCTTCATGGATCGTAACCACAATGGCCTGTGTTCCAAATACGATTAGGAGACGCTCGATTAGTTAAGTACTCGTGGATGGTTCAGAGGTCGTCTGTGTGGCCGTGCGCAAGGAATAGTTAGGTGAACGACGCTCTCTCTCTCTCTCTCTCTCTCTCTCTCTCTCTCTCTGGGGATGTACATAGGTTATAACAAGTCTGCAGAGATTGCTGAGCTGCGGCACATGGAAGCCTTATGTCAGGGCAGACTACAGCCACTACGTGCTCTGGCCTGCTCGGGTCTTGGCGTTGGGATTCTGGTCCTTCGTATGATGTACATAACTACTGTTAGATCACTTATGGACTATACTGCACCATGCTTGTCTATGTTGGAGATGGAAAGGTTACGCAAACTTGAACTTTTGCAAAATGAGGCCTTGAAAATTATTTTTTGCTGTCAACGTAATGCAATGATTGATGCGATGCGACTGGAATTGAATTTGCCGAGTGTATGTGACAGAATACAAGAACTGTGTGTTAAAACTGTTGTTAAAAATGTTAGACTGGGTAGACACTTGGATATTGTGAGAGAGCTGCAATGTACTAGAAGTAAATCTGCCTTTGTACGGCATGTTAAGGAGCTTATGATAAGGTACAAGGTTGCGCAC